>NW_020455619.1:157771-209883 GCF_003342845.1 Nothoprocta perdicaria
TTTTTTTTTTTTTTTTTTTCCGGAAGGCATTGAGCAATTCACTGCATGAAATCTAGCTTTTGCTTCTATAAAACGACCCCGACTTGATCAACATGTGCTGATTCAACAGTTCTAAATCCCTATCTACTTTTGAAAATTTAGACTATGCTTCTGTATTTCTAATTCTGTATTTTTAGTAAAGATAGGTGAGAACTGAAGAAGGAATAAGCTGGGTAACCAAAATGTTACTGAACAAAAGCAGGACTCATGTATCTATTAAGTTAATTGTTAATTAATTATTGTTAGCTTAGTAATTGTTAGCTAGTCTCAGAATTTTGAGTAACAAAATGTTCCTTCACTATTACTTCTCCAGTTTATAAAATATGAACAACTTTTCCTATAATAATCACAATAAAAGAGGAAAATGTACCACATTTTTTTTCTTCTTTTTTATTATTTAGTAGTTTGTACAGAATAACAAATTCTTCCCATTTGAATTAACAGTAGCAAAAGCTAGTCTTAATGAAAAACTATTCATTAGAGTTCTACACTGCGTTAGGAACCACCTGAAAGTACCCAGCAGTGCCTACATCCTACAGTAGTGTCTAGAAGATGGGTTTGTAATCCATACTCATGAGTTTACACAGCTAGTCAGAACAGTTATCAATTTAAAGTAATAATTTACTTATTAATTTAAAGACATAATTTGAGTATGTCTTACATGTAATACAGATAATCTTTAGGCCATGATGTAGGCAGAGCCTAGACAGCCACATGAACAATGATGATGGATTCACTTATGTCAGAAGAGTTTTATTCATTTATTTAAATATTGTTATTGGAATATCTGCAGATATATTTTTACATATATGTGGATTCAGCTTCCTCATCTTTTAGCATGCTGCAGAGGAGCAAGAGCAATATTTGTTGTTAATGTGATCACTTCATGATGTGATGATCTGGGATTTTATTAAGCTTCATTTGAATAGAGCTGGAATTCAATAAAACATAAACAAAACCAATGTTTTAAGGCTTTTAGAAAAAATAAAGTGTTCTTAAATGTCCTTACATACTTAGGAACAAACTTTATTTAGAAGTTTAATGCTTTTAAATATAATCACTTTGTTAACCAGAGAGAAAAATAGCTATCATGGTTCAAGAGGTGATGGGTCATTTCGTGTTTATATAACTGAGYTTTTTCAAAAGTGTTCAGGTATTTATAAGTGCAGATTAGCTCTAGGAAATTGTGAAATTAGGTTTTTCTTGCACAAACTTAGCTGACTGTCAGACCAATGAAATATTGGGTCATGTAGACACTGTATATAATCAATGGAGGGAAAGYGGTGCCTCCAAGGAGCCATTCCTGAGACTCATGTCTAATGTGGCTTGGATTGGTCATCTTTTGGAAGTGCCTGTCTTCTTTACTGAATATATGGAGTACTTTGAGGTGTTGAGTAGGCTAGGCACTTAGCTTTCAGATGGCTCAAATTAGAAGATCTGGATCCATTCTCACTTTCCTATTTAAATAGGCTAACCACAGAAAATATTTTTATTAATAAAAATTAAACTTAATCAAAAAATTAAAAAGTAGTTTAAAKTATTTTTTAAAATCTCATTTTATGCCATTAGTCTATTATTGATTTGTATTTATCTTGAAAAAATAGTCCTTCAGGAACTGATTTTAAATCATCACTGGAACAGGCTGCCCAGAGAGGTTGTGGAGTCTCCTTCTCTGGAGATCTTCCAAACCCACCCGYATGTGACTCTGTGCCACGTGCTCTAGGCGTCCCTGCTGGAGCAGGGTGGGTGGATCAGCTGATCTCTAGAGGTCTTTTCCACACCCAGTCATTCTGYGATTCTGTGATTCTGTGATTCTGTGATATTTGACTTGTAATATATTGGAAGTTTAGTTCTGTATTCACCCTCACTGAAAATTCACAGTACAGAAAGGCAAGATCTGTCAAGAGACAAATATGTCCACGCCATCTTGGACAAGGCATTGCAAAAGAGTTTTGTTCACAAAATATCCAAAGTTGAATCTTCTGTTTTGAATCAATAGCTTTGATATTTCTATGGAATGACAAACAGGACCTATTCCCTCATTGCCGATAATCCCAAAGAATTTGCTATGCTGTTGCTCTTTTTCCTCATGGTACTGATCTGTCCCATCCTAGGATATCTATTTCTCTCCTTCTGTCAAAAAACAAAACAAAACAAAACAAACAAACAAAAAAAMCCAAACAAACAAAAMCATGGAGAGCTAGTAGTAAAGTTAGTAGGGAGACAGGTGCCTATTGAAGGGCCTCTGTCACCCTCACGGGAAAGTTCTTCTTCTTCACATGCAGATGGAACTTCCTGTGTTTCGACTTGTACCCATTACTCCTTGTCCTGTCACTGGCCACCACTGAGAAGAGTTTGGCCCCTTCCTCTTTACATTCTCCTCTCAGGTATTTATACATGCTCTAGGTGACCCTGYGTGTGCAGGGGGGTTGGACTCGATGACCTCTGAGGTCCCTTCCAACCTTGGGTATTCTATGATTCTATGATACATATCGATCAGATATTGATCAGATAAGACATATCATTTGTCTGCTATGCCTTGTTCAGAGTACTGATAGATATAGACATGCTAGACCAAACCTGTTTTTTTTAATTGTTGGACAGTTTTTATGCAAAATGTCTTTTATTTTACAAACCTCTCCATTGGAAGATAAATCTTTATGGAAATTATTCTGATTCCCTGACCAATATTCCTCTAATATCATTAACAAGAAACGATGCAGAGATTTTTACTTATGTTACTCTTTTTAAATGGCAAAAAGCTTTAATTTTGAACTTTTAAGGAAATTATTTTTCTGTTTTCTTTTCCCTCATTCATTGTTTTATTCAGAAACTAAAAACACTGAAAAACACTTGACCCACCAAATGAAGGCAAGTAACAGATGAAAGATTAAGCTAAGTAACGGATGGAAGATTAAGCTATCCATCACTTCTTAGAACAAATTTGCTGATTAGTCTATCCAGGAGTCTTGCCTTTTCTGCCAGAAGGTAAATTTTTACCTCCCGAAGAACATATGTATGAAAATGTCAATTCATTCGCAAACTTTAACTGGCAGCCTAGGTGTTTTTCTTTTTGCTCCATCTGTTTCAAATCATTTATGACCTAAGGTCTCCTATGAGGTCAAACAGAAATAGAGCAACATTTAAACATCTAAGGTCCAATCTTATACCACTGAAACCAACCAGAGTTTTGGTTTTGACGTCAAACTTTCACTGACTGTAATCTGTCATATACCTTTTTTTGTGGATTTTATGTGACTTATGGCTCAGTGGGAACACAAACACATCTTCTCTTAGTTTCTCATTATTTTGCTGCACTCAAAATAATTTCTCATTATTTTGCTGCACTTCAGATGGCAGTATCACATTTATTTAAGTATAGTGATCCAGATCTTCAATAAGGATATGAACCAACAAAACTAAATCTAAGCCAAAACTGACTGAAGTCTGGCTCTATCTCAGCTTTCACTAGACATTCTCCCATATTAAAGGAACCTGGTTCGCTTAACCATCCTTTGACATTCAGGCACTGCTGTAAGAAATGAGAAAAAAAACCTACAAATGTGCTCAAAGATTATGTTTTTCCATACATAGTCATGTGCCAAAAATTAATGACTACTCTGTAATTTACAGCTCAGCACAAAGAACTGACATGGAAGGCATGATTTGCAATGAACAGTCTCCTCATTATCAGTACCAACATGCTGTTCATTAAGGCTAAAATGTAAATAAGTTTTGGAAATAATAATACTGTGTCACTTTCTGTATTGTATAAATAAAACAGGACAGAACTCTACATAATTTGTACCAAATGTCAAAATTTCCATTATGTGCCTTCACACAGGAAATTGCTGACAGGTTGAAGATTTGTGAATGTGTATTTTCGTATATTTGGCTCCACCCACTCCAGCTTTTGCTAGCCCACCTTTAACCTGACAGAGGAGAAGCATCAAGATGTTCGGTCTGGGTTATGGGATCCTGTTTTCCGTTCCGCCATGTCCGTAATGCAGTCAATTCAAATGTTTAGTCTAAAGTCTTGCTGAAATTAATGGAAGCTTTTTACTGAAGCTGAATTGAAAACTGAATTAGCTCTTTTGATAAACCCTCTCTCCTCAGTTAGCCACAGATCTGAAATCAGTGTAATTCTGGAGAACATTACACATGAATTTTACATCATTGCATGTAGTGCTGATTGCTGTTTACAGCAACTACCCTGTGGAGGAAAATGAGAGATCCTCTGCAAAGTACCTACTTTGCAGTAGGTGAAAAATGTCTTCATCTTCGTCAAGGTGTCTTCACCTTCATATCTGTTCATATCTGTACCCCACTTTAAGGAGTAGAGAAAGCTTTATGATCTTCCATCCATTGTCTGAGCAGGTCGTGTTCGAGATGGCTGTGATTTGAAACCACTAATGAGAGCTGAGGAACCTTAATCTGTGTATGCATTTCTAAAGAAGTCACCAAGTATTTTTACTGAGGGTTAGAAATGGATTAGTCTAAGCGGATTCTTGAGTTAGACCCTTGATTAACTATTAACAGAAAACAAATGCATCTCACTAGAGATTAAGAACAGAATGTAGAGTTATCAAAGGGATGTTTATCCACTGGGATAAATGTGCTGACTTGCATGAGCACATAAGAAGGCAAAGGAAAAGGATTACTGCCAAGTTAGTTTGAGGCTCTGTGTTTTGAATATTATTTACATDTTAGTACTAACTTATTGCTCATGCTCTTTTTCACCTTAATGTAAGAGATTTTTTGTTTTTATATGTGCCTAAAATACATTCCTTGAGAATAGGGAAGTATGGACAATCTTTGGCCCTCCGAGGAAGAGTTTCACTTTCCCAGGTGCCTGAATGAATACTCATCTGGTTTTGTTTTGTAATTTTACAAAGAACTCATAGATTTTGAGCCTGACCCTTCTTGCCACTGACAAAACTTGGCAGAAGTGTTCCAGTGATATAATACAGAAAAGCAACTATGAGTTGTGCCTCTCCCTGTGATGTAATGTGCCTACAGTGACCTTACGAAGAGTGACTCATAATATAAATTTGTCATAGACTTAAAGAAAAACACTACCTCTTTCACCTAAAGGAAGTTGGAAGCAAGTAACTGCACTGAGAGTGTAGCCATTTTCTTGCAAGGAAAATAAAATTTAGATTGCTAGCTTTGCTTTTTCAAGAGGGGAAGCTTCAGTTATTTTATTACATTAGTAGCAAAATATATGTTTAGGCAGATACCTGGGGGTTTCAACAGAAGCAGGTGTTCTATTGTATGCACTGGCCGATGGGGTAGTTTGTAGTTTCAGAGGCAGAGTAAGAAAAAAACACTGCAGATAGAAAAGAAGAATATAGGGAAAAAATTCATAATAGGAGAATAATGGGTAATAAATCTCATCCTGAGAACATTCATGGAAGTGGGACAATATGGAAGGAAATTAAACATACCAATAATATTATCATTAAAATATTTGAGATTGAGGTAATAATRATTTTCTTAAATGTGAGGAAAAATAAAAGCCACTCAATTCAAAGAGAACTTCAGAACCACAGTTTTAGAGAGGAAGCTCTGAGTAGGATTTTCTTTAATTCCTTTCTGCTGTAGTTGTTGTGATTTAAATTTCTTATGTAGAAAACACAAACAAAAATAAAGGCCAAAATACCTAAATATAAGTAAGAATAAAGACAAAGGAAGATATATGTAGGAAAACAGACCATAGTATAAATGGAAATTAAATCAGACTAGGTCATATAAATTGTTGATTATCAAATAGGAATGTTTAAACAAGATTTTGCATATTTAAACAAGAAATGTGTTATTCAAGACTGCATTTCCTGAATTCATTCTGTCTCTGTCTTCCCCATGTAATAATGATTTCAAAATTTATCTTCTGAATAAGGAAGCACAGCTTGAGGAGAGTAGCCATGAAAGGTAATTTGTTCCCAGATTTCTGGGAGAGAGATTTACAGTAAATTCTGATTTTCTACTAAAAGATTAAATAAAGACACGAAACTCCAAGAAGAATAGGGTAATGGATGATACAAGATCAGTAGAATGGTCTGGTAATTCATTCCAAATAACTTTTAAAATTTTGAAAATTGGGTATACCTCACCAATTTTCCCATTTATGCCTATGTTTCTAAAAAATTAGGTTATATCTTTTTTTATTTATACTACAAATTTTGAGTGATTAAATACATGAGTGCGTTTGGTCCTGTTGGAAATGAAAGCTTCTTCCTTAAACTATCACAAAGAAATTCCCAAATGAAAACTCTAAGCTTGTATAGTACCTCCCCTTTTCACAAAATAGGTTGGTGTTTAGTGACTTAAAGGTAAAAGTACTTGATAAAATCAGGTGATATTGTAGTTAAAATCAATCTTAGAGACATTATGAGCACTTTTGTTGGTCTGTCAGCTAAATCTTAAGATGCACAAGACATAGCTATGTATGTATCTACCAAGATAACTGCAGCTTCTATAACAATCAGTAGAAAAAACTCAAATAGATTGTCTGTAATTTTTATCCTTATCCTTCATACTTTATTTTTCATATACACTATAAATACTTAATGAGAAGATAAGGTCATCTTTAGAGACATTGCAAGTCAGGAGTTATCTCCAAGTGAGGAGGAGCTTCTTTAATGTGAGGATGACAGAGCCCTGGAACAGGCTGCCCAGGAAGGCTGTGGAGTCTCGAGGCTCTGTCTCTGGAGGTCTTCAAAACCCGCCTGGATGCCACCCTATGCCCCATGTTCTAGGTGTCCCTGCTGGAGCAAGGGCGTTGGATTAGATAATCACTAGAGGTCTCTTCCAACCTTAACCATTCTGTGAAATATTTACAATTCCAGTATGTCCACTCCTAAAGCAAAGAGAGTAGTTTGGCCTTTCATCCCTCTTAAACTTCAAAATTTATTCTACATTGTATATCATTTAATAAAAATAGTAAAATGGGATTTTAGACAAATTAAATCCATTTTTTCCTGACTCAAGATCCTTAAATACATTTCTTCTTTAACTAAAATTTGGGAATGCAAGTACTTACCAGGATCTTGACATTAGTCACTAACATTTATATTACTTTCTAGCAGCTAATTATTTAATTAAATTATTAAATTATTAAATTATTTAATTATTACTTATTTTAGCTTCCTTCATTCTTGACCTGGTCTAACTGTGCTTTTTCTGGTGAATGTATCTAATCAAGGCAAAATCAAACATCCTGGGTATATATATGGAGATTAAATATACCAAGTTTGCTGTACAATAACCAGAAGTTAGGAGAGGATATGGGGCTATGACCCCTCAGAATGCCTCATGCTATATTAGCAGGGACTAGCCATTAAACAGGACATTACAAAGATTGCTCTATTTCCCATTAATTTCATAAGCCTTACACTGAGTTATCTGTGAATGCATGTATATCACTTACAGTCACTTTTCTTAATAAATGATTCATATTTAATGGGAATAATAAGTGTTGCTGCAAGTTTGTAATACAATTTTTTTCACTGCAATTTCCTTCTCACTGTTCTTTCAAAACACTTAATCTTCCATGCTAATAATTAGCAAATTCTTGATAGCTGAAGGGGAAATCATATCTTACGGTATTTGCACTAGATAAACCAGATCCATTACAACCCATCTCAATACTATATTTTACAGAGCATGGGAAATGAATTCCCAAAGCACAAAACTATGCATTTTTTTTTTATTGTGAACCTAAAATATTGCCTCTCCTAATCTTGTCTTGTAAATATTTTCATTTATCTTTAGTAGTAGCACTCTGCTTTAGATGGTGAAGGAGAAATGAAATACAAAAATGACTGAATTCCATAATAAATTATGTGTACTACCTGGGATGTTTTATGACCTCAACTATGCATGTACCTCTTTCCGACATATGTATTTTGCACAGAATTTGGAGAATTGGGTCTATAGGGTTTGGTCTATAGTGCTTTAGTTTCATTGATTCTGAGAATAGTGACAGCTTATAAAAATTAATCTGCTTMTCATATACTTTAGTAAACACCAGGTAAAGTGACTGAGATAACATCAATGCCAGAATCACAGACTGATTGGAGTTGGAGGGGAYGTCTGCAGATCATCCAGTACAACCCCCTTCTCAAAGCAGAGTTTTCAACGAGAGCAGATTTTYCAGGGCCATGTTGAGTCAGCTTTAGAGCATTTCCAAGAGTGGCAACTTCACAGCTTCTCTGGAAAAACTGTTGCGGTGACACTCTCACAGTAAAAAAAAAAAAAAAGAAAAGATTTCCTGTGAGTGGAAATTCCTGTATTTCAATCTGTGTCTGTTGCCTCTCATCCTGTTGCTGGCCATCACCAAGAAGGGCCTGGCTCAGTCTCCTTGACATCCTCTTATCAGGTATTAATACAAACTGATAATATCTCAAGCCTTCTCTGAGCTAAACATGGCCAGCTATTTCGGTCTTTATTCATAGGACACAGATGCATCAGTTAAAATCTTCAGTGTTCTTTCACTGAACTTGCTCCAATACTCCCATGTCTGTCTTGTCCTGGGGCACCCAGAACTGGGCACAGCATTCCTAGGATGGCATCCCTAGGACTGAGTATAGCAGAAGGATTAAAAAGGATTAACTCCCTGACCTGTGGGCAGTGTTTTTGCCTATGCAGTGCAGGACACAATTGATCTTTGCAACAAGGATGCTTGGCTGAGCCATGTTCAACCTCCTGTCCATCAGGACCTCCAGAGTTTTCCCTGCAAAGCTGCTTTCCAGTCCTTCAAAAAGTACTGGTGCCTAGGGTTACTCTTCCCCAGGTGTTGGACTTTGCATTTCCCTCACTGAACATCAGGAGGTCCTTCTCTGCCCATTTCTCCAGCCTGTTGACATGTCTGAATATCATCACAACCCTCTGATGTATCAGCCAATCCTCCTAATTCACATCATCTGCAAACATATTGAGAATGCACTCTATTCCTTCATACAAGCCATTGATGAAAATTTTAAACAGTATTTCTCCCAGTTTCAGCCCCTTGACACACCACTTGGATCTGACATCCAGTTGGACTTTGTGCTGCTGATCTCAGTCTTCAGAGCCAAGAAATTCAGTCAGTTTTCATTTGAAGTTATAGTCTGCTTATGTACTCCATAGTTCCTGATTTTGTCTATGAGGATCTGTTGGGAGATGGTTGAAAATCTTCCTAAGTTCAGATAAACAACATTCACTGCTACCCCCTTATCCACAAACAGCCCGCATCACAGACAATAGTCTATTGGTTAACATCTGAATGTACAAAACATACAAGATATAAGATRTCAATTTGATTAAAACAAAAACAAACAAAAAACACCACCAACAAAACAAACTCCTGAAACTCACTTTAAATAAGATCTACYTTATAAAGAACTGATCCAAAACCATAGATCCATATACACATGGACTACACATTATTAGTAATACATATTCAGCTCCAGGTTTTGCAGTCCAGCCAATAATACAAATCCAGCTTCAAAATCAATGAAAGAAYAACCTGGAAGATCATGTGGTACCGTCTTCAGAAAGCATTATTGTATATGTGCAATAAATACCTGTTTTATTACAATATAGAACTGCATAACAAATTGCTCCAAAATAGTATGTAATGCTTCCTTCACTAAAATGCTCTGTGAATGCAACTAGGTGGTAGATGATGAAACCCATTCCATGCTGTGCACTTCATACTTCCTTCTACTGTTGTTGATAAGAAATGAAGTGTACAGGGTCATGAATTGACTTGTAGACAAAATGAAGGCGAGATAATGAACAGAAGGAACTAGCAGTGGTTTACTCAATGAAGAAAAGGAATGGGACCATTGAAAACACTGAATACCAGTGTAGCATTCTGGAAGGATAAATTGATGGACTGAGACAGATATTGACTTATTTGTAGGAAGGTGATAGCAAGAGAGCTACATGACTATAGTGCTTTCCCAAACATCCTTTGGAAGACTGAATTAGTATGAGTGACCTTGTGATACAGTGCTGCAGGAACTTCCTATTGCAAATCACTACAAGATATTTTGATATTCACACTGATGATATGTAGTGTAATTGTTCATATTTATGTGAATAGTAATTCCTAGTTTTTATATGTACGTTTTAAAGTTTTTATGCACAAATGCTTCAATACATTATTATTTTTTATCTGAGAACATAGAAAAATAATGGTATCTCATATTTAACATGAGGCAGCAGTGTGCCCTCATGCTCAAGAAGGCAAAGGGGATCCTGGCCTGCATCAGGAGGAGTGTTGCCAGCAGGTCAAGGGAGGGGATCCTGCCCCTCAGCTCTGGTGAGACCACACCTGGAGTACTGGGTGCAGTTCTGGGCTCCCCAGGACAAGAGGGATATGGAGCTTCTCAAGGGGGTCTAGTGTACAGCAATGAAGAAAATTAAGGACTTGCAGCATCTATCTTAGACTGAGTTGGACGTATTTAGTCTAGAGAAGAGAAGAATGAGAAGAGATCTGATCAATATGTATAAGTACCTGGGCGAGAATATAGGGAGGAAGGGGCCAAATTCTTCTCAGTGGTAACAGGGCAAGAGCTAATGGGTACACTGGTTGAAACACAGGCAGTTCCATCTCCATGTGAAGAACTTCTTTATTGTGAGGGTGACTGAACAGGCTGCCCGGGAAGGTTGTAGAGTCTCYTTCCCTGGAGATCTTCCAAAACCAACTGTGACCCTGTGCCACATGCTCTAGGTGTCCCTACTTGAGCAGGGGGTTAGACTAAACAGTACCTAGCGGTCCCTTCCAACCTTAACCATTCYGTGATTCTGTGATTTCTGCATCRGTATGTTCCACATGACTCCACATGCTGACTTCCAGATGCTGCTCCCATTTGCTATATCAAGGAATATATTCCATTCTAAGTACGATTCCTTGAAGAATTCAGTCAGCAAATTTCCTTCAGGAAATATATTTTGTCTTTCTCTCCTACTTTTATTTGTTTTAACACCTTTTGATCCTCTTCCAAGTTCTTGCATAAAATCCCATTTTCTCCTTGCCTAATATGTAAAATCACGTAATGTTACAAAATGCTTTATTCAAATCCCTTTTTTTCCTCAGAAACTTCCTATCAAATCCARTTACTTCCTTTGAATATAAAGGAAAGTCTTATTAGCTCATTGTTTCTTTCTTTCTTTCAAAATTTGCTCCAGAATGCATGTTTATCCAACTGAAATTATGGCCCTATAGCTTCCCAGAATTTGTTTTAATGTCTTGTGAAATACAGGTGCTATCTGCTACTTTGCACCTTCTTTGACAGATTTGTAAAAACCCTGTCTTTCTCCTGAAATATTTTGTCTATTTTTTCACAGCTGATATAAACTGTGTTCCTCCTTGAGCTGTGATAAATTCTGTTTCCATATTCTTCTCATTAATGGTTCAGCCTGTGCTCTCATGTGCAATGAGAGCTCAGCCTTCCTTAGTATAGAAGCAATCTATTATTTAATTTTCAGATTTTGTCTAGTTTATCTTAGGTGCCTATCTCCTTAAACTCATTTCTTTCTTTGTACTTTATTATCTCTGTGTTTTGTGTAGGTACAGAAACCTACACAAATAATAATTTTTTATTATTATTAAAATAATTTTTATTATTATTACATTATTAATAAATTAAATAAAATTTATTAATAATAAAATTATTAAAAATATTTTTTTTATTATTAAAATACTATGAAAATGTGGCCTGCATGAATTTTACCACCACAATCTAAAACTCCATGTTATGAGGGTTCGAAGCAATTAAAGCATTTCATTTACTTTGCCAATTTGGCCATCATTCAATCAGCTTATGCTGTCAGTTTATTCCTAGTATCTATCTTCAAGTAAGTTTTCATCCCTCTGGATCTGGAGTGCTTCATGGCTTTTCACATGCTTACGAAAGTTCCAGATAGTTTTTACATATCTGACCYGTGAATCAGCAGAAATAGATAAGAATACAGTGGTAAACAAGGTACAAAAGGAAATGTAAAAAACTCTAAATGTCAATGTCCCTTAAGAAATAGAGTTTTCTATAATGATATTACATTCTGTAAACCTCATGGGCAGTAGTCTGCTGGTACTGCATCTACAGAATTAAATCCAATGGTACCTTTAGTCATCTAGGATAGTAAGTAATGAAAGAGAAATTTAGAATATTACCACAGACACCAAAAAATAGCTGAAAATAATTCAAATTGGGAAAAAATGTATCTATTTTTAAGYGCAACCTGTATTTTATCAAGGAAAGGAGTAAAGCTAATATTTCAGAATATATTTTTCAATTTACAGGGTTATATCCAAAGCAAGATGTCATTTTTTAACCTTTTTATTTTCTGCTACCACTGACTGTAAAACATCTTCATTGTTTAGATTTACTGTAAGCTTTCAGACAGTATTAGTGCCTGAAATATTTGCTCTGGTAAATAAAACCATAGAGAAAGGGATGTGTTGGGAAGTGGCACAGCAAATTAAACTATAACTAAGAGTCTAATAATTATATGAAGAAATTATCAGCAAGATTTGAAATGATTCTCCTAATACATTAGTGTTCAGGAATTCAAACCTATAAATGGGCTACTACTTAAGATTATTAGACTTCTTATTCTGCGCACAAGCAAGTAATTAACTTTCGTTTTTCTTCTTATGGCTATAAGGCTCTTGTTCTTTTAATTATAAGATCCAGAGGGTAGCTTTTATGTTACTATTATCCCTGTTGAATTCTGAAAGGAAGCTACATTGAAATTTGATCTATTACTCATATGTGATAGCCTTGCTATCTTCTTCTAAGTGCTATTCTGATAAAGTAGCCAGATAGTGGAAGAACATATTTTACTTTTCCTTTTGCACACATATAAACATTCACTTTTTAAAATGCCAAATTATTCAAGTTTTCAGTTAACTTATTATTTGAATTAATCATATTTGTTAAGATGAACTTTGTGCACTTGTTTATATATATATATTTGTATATGTATATATGTGTATATATACTTCTATACACACTGTGTATATATACTTCTATATACACTACACTTTTATATATGCTTTACATATGTTGGAGGTTTGTCATTGCTGTTCATGTTAAAATAAATTACTCAATAAAAAATACAAACAAAATAAAAAAGAACTGTAAAATTTAAGCAGCTTTGAAATCTTGAAAATTTTCTTTGTTTTTTTYTTGGTCCATCCCTTTGATTTTCACTGATGCTAAGCTAACACAACATTCCTTGSCTGCCTTGGAAGTTGTAGTTGTTTGCAATTCCAGTTAAGGGCTTGGCAGGTGACAAGTTTGCATTAGATAAATAATCAAATAACATCAGAGGCCAGGACAGCTTTCATCTTTRTACTTATAGATATTAAAGAAGTTGCTTCTTCAAAGGAGCTCCTACAAAAATCCAAAGACAACAAACAAGAACAAGCACTGGCTTATTGACCTGTAAACTCAACCAAGGACTCCTAAGATTTGAGTCCTAAATACAGGATACGCTTGCGTTTCCCATCAGAAAATCATCATCTGCAGAAGAAAGAATTCTGACACGGGTACTCCCTGACCATTAGCTGGCTGCATCCCATGTTACACTGCACTGCCAGGCTCTCCRTCATCTCATCTTCCCTCGCTCAGGCTGCTGTCTCTCACAGTGGCCCCATTTAGAATCATAGAATCATAGAATGCCCAAGGTTGGAAGGGACCTCAGAGGTCATCGAGTCCAACCCCCCTGCACACACAAGGTCACCTAGAGCACGTGGCACAGGGCTGCATCCAAGCGGGTTTTAAAGATCTCCAAACGATCTCCATTTCCACAGGAGAAGGGCAGAGGGGGCAGACAGGGGGCAGACATGTCCTCTGGGAATCTCGAAATCAGCAGGACAGAAGGACTGAGCTCCCCGCTCCTCTACGGGATCATGCCTCCAGGGACTTCCCCAGGGTCCTGCCTGGTAGCCTTAACTGCAGCCATCCTTGTGTAGCTCTTAGGGATTAATGGGTAAAACGTGGGAACTGCTGCATCTAATCCTGTGGTATAAGGTCTGTTGATATTTCCACAGGATAAAGTAATCCTCCCTAAAACATCCACAACAATTGTGTTTTAATCATGCAAACATAAGAATTCATAGAATCATAGAGTCCTTAAGGTTGGAAGGGACCTTTAGAGATGATCTAGTCCAACCCCCCTGCACATGCAGGGTCACCTAGAGCACAGGGCAGAGGGTTGTGTCCAAACAGGTTTTGAAGATCTGCAGGAAAAGAGACTCCACAACCTCTCTTGGCAACCAGTGCTAAATCACTCTCAYTGTTAAGATTTTTTTCCCCTAAGTTCCTGTGGAACTTTTGGTGCTTCAGTTTATGGCCGTTTCCTCTGGTTCTATCAGTGGCCACCACTGAAAAGAGGCCGGCCCCATCCTTCTCATTCCCTCYGTTGAGGTAGTTATACACACTGATCAGATCCCCCCTCAGTCTTCACTTCTCCAGCCTGAACAAGCCCAGCTCTCTCAGCCTTTGCTCATAGGGCAGATGTTCCAGGCCCCTGATCATCCTYGTAGCCCTGCACTGGACTCTCTCCAGCAGCTCCACATCCCTCTTGTACTGGGGATCTCAGAACTGGACACACTGTTCCAGATTTGGCCTTACTAGGGCTGTGTATAGGGGGACGATCACCTCTCTTGACCTGCTGGAGACGCTCTGCTTAATGCACCTCAGGATCCCGTTGGCCTTCTTGGCCACCAGGGCACACTGCTGCTTCATGGTCAACTTGTCCACCATGATGCCCAGGCCCCTCTCAACAGAGCTGCTCTCCAGAAGGTCAGTCTCCAGCCTGTACTGGAGTCTGGAGTTATTTCTCCCCAAGTGCGGGAACTTGCCCTTGTTGAACTTCATGAGGTTTCTCACCTCCCAGTCGTCCAGTCTGTCCAGGTCCCTCTGGATGGCAGCACAGCCCTCAGGGCTATCAGCTACTCCTCCCAGTTTGGTATCATCAGCAAACTTGCTGAGGGAGCACTCCAGCCCTTCATCCAGGTCATTAATGAATAAGATGAACAGGACCGGACCGAGGACCGACCCCTGGGGGACACCGCTAACTACAGGCCTCCAACTAGACTCAGTGCCACTGACAACCACACTCTGAGCTCCCCCATGCAGCCAGTTTTCAATCCATCTCACTGTCCACTCATCTATCCCACACCTTTGGAGCTTGCCCAGGAGGATGCTGTGAGGGACGGTGTCAAAAGCCTTGCGGAAGTCCAGATAGATGGCATCCACTGCTTTCCCCTTATCTATCCAGTTAGTCATTCCATTGTAAAAGGCTATGTGTTAGTCAAGCATGATTTCCTCTTGGCGAATCCATGCTGACTATTCCTGAGCACCTTCTTCTGCTCCATGCCCTTGGAGACAACAGGATGAACTGTTCCATCACTTTTCCAGGGATGGAAGTGAGGCTCACCGGCCTGTATTTGCTTGGGTCCTCCTTCTTGCCCTTTTTGAAGACTGGCGTGACACTGGCTTTCTTCCAGTCCTCATGCACCTCCCTCATTTTCCAGGACCTTTCAAAGATGATGCTGAGTGGCTTCATCTTCGAAGATGAAGATGATCCTGTATTTAGGACTTATAACACACACCAACTCATGCAGCACTCTGGGGTGCATCCCATCAGGGCCCATAATTAATTCTGTCTATAAAAAAAGGAATGTATCAAGCTTCAGAACGAGGGAAAGGATTGCCTAAGGTCTTTTATTTACTGGCATATTTTTAATTATCATATAGAGATTATTTAAATTGACAATGCTTGTCAATGTAATTCACAAAACCACTAAGTTATAATACAGGCACCACACATAAGGTGCCAGCCACTCTTAGGGAAGATGGAGTAGGAGCACGAAGATCTCAGTCTGAAGATGCACGCTTGTGTGTCAGACAAAAGTTCTCCTATCTTGAGACTATTCAGTGTGGTTTGACACTTTAAGGCTCTAATACTGTCCTGTCTTTAGGGATCAATTACAGTCTCTTCCTAGCATTGATTTTTAAAATTTAACGTGCTTACAACAATGGCTATATTTAGTATAGATGATGAAAATTATGTGTGAGAGATAGCAGAAAATATAGGAAATCAGGGGATTTCTTTTCTTTTTTCCTTCTGATGGAGGGAAACCCTTCATTATGCTAGCAGTGGAAGAACATTGCCAAGATAAAAGTAGTTGTTTTAATAAGGCCCATTTTAATATTACTGTTGGCAAAACATTTTAAATAAAAACAGATGCAATTTAGATGAATATTTGAACAGTGGGGCTTTACTTGACTATTATATGGTCAGGTGGGGGAATTAAATAATTGAAGAAATTCTGGCTGCATTAGACCTTTTAACAWCTCATAGTTTAAGGGCAAGGTTACTAAATTATTTAGCTCACTTCATGGATTTTGGCTTTGGAGCAATAAGGAGCAGAATAAAATAGACACATAGTCCTTTTAACACATATCATGAATTAGGAAATCAGGAAATGAAAGAAATGTAAGAGATGTAGGATTATCAGGAGAACTGTGACAAAGACCATTGGAGATTTTAATTTCTTCAAATCTTCACCCTAATTGTCTCTATTTCTAGTACATATTTATTTACCTATTATTTTTGTTATATTGGGGGCAAGCAAGAAAGAGAACAAGTGCCTTAGGACTGCTTTAGGCATGCTTTACATGCTGTCTTCTAGCAAAGTGATAAAACCACTGCCTTGTTTGAGCTGCTTGCTTAGGAGTGAAAAATAGGAAGGTCCCTGAAGGGGCCTTCTGAGGCATGTGCTTGGAGTAGCCTAAAACATGATGATAACACTGGCTTCAACGTAACGGTGTGCCAGCACCACAGGCACAATGAGCTTATCCAGCCTCTTGGGAAGCAAGAAGGGCCCCCTTTTACCTTCAGAAGTTTGGAGATCAGCATTTTAGGTTCACTCTTGCTTCAGATCTTAGTGGTTGAGATCCATATGATGTCCTGGTTGTGAATGAGATCCATATGATGCARGCCATACTGCAATGTTAGAGCACTCTCCTTGCTGAAGCTGAAATGAACCTCAGCAGAAATTAATGGAACCTGAGAGAGTCCTCTGAAATAGAAACAGTCCTAGGAGCTAGAACTTGCTCTCATTACATTTCTTTTAAGTATTGTTTAACAAAAAAGATAAGCACAGTTCCTGAATCTTGTGCAGAGAAGAACCTATTCGATTGCGTTACCATTAGGAGGTGCTGTCTTTGCCTGAGGATCTAGGCTTGTCTCAGGGCAGTGGCCCAGCTTTGGTAGAAAGCCTGTGTTGTTGATCACCTGTAATATCTTAATCCCAGCTGTCAGCCAGGAGATAGACTAATTCATAGACTGAGAAAGGCCTCAACCTCCAGGTCTGCTTTCTGGGCAAATCGATTAGTCAGCAGAACAGGAAAACATAAGTTGGCTTTCTGGGCCTGTGTCTATTATCTGTCCATTATGCAGCCTGGCTTCTAAAGAAATAGTGAAGAAGAGGCAAACAGCCATATGTATCTTAAATATTCAGATATTTTCTTCCTGTGGTGTTCACGTACCTCTTCTTCACAAGTATATGTATATCCTCTAGTGCACTGACTGATTTCTTACAGGTGTTTCTTAACAGCATCAAGGAGCCTTGAAGGAGGATGCTGAAAATCCTCACAGACCTCATGATCAAAGTTTGTGATCCAATGCTAGTTAAAATGGGTATAGCCATGAATTTTCTACTGGGGCATACTTTCATATACAGAGTTGTTCTTGATGAGTGGCCTTCAGCAGAGTAATACTTTAGAAGTAATTTTGTTAGATCACTTTTCCACAAAGTATCTTTCTATATTTTTTGAGTATGCCAAATAACATGCAATGCTGTTAGGTATATTACAATCTAACTCATATTCCAAAGGATGTACAGACACCCAGTWAATTTTCATATAAGCCAACAGACAAATGAATTGATTTTCTATAATATAAACACATCAGATTAGGTTAGATGGCCCAGACTTTCCAATTCTAAACAATTTTGAGACTATTAAAAAATTTATGTTGGCATATTTTCTACGTTCTGTTTTTTTGTTCAAAAAAGTTTGGATTAGTTCCTACACATTTTTTTTTCCTCTAGATCAAACAGCTAATATCCAGATTTCCAAGCCAGAAGCAATGGGAGATGAACAAGTGGTCCTCAGTTGATAAGGAGAAGACATACTGAGTTTTGCCCCCACTGAGGTAAACCTCTGAGCCAAAATCCAGAGATATATTCAGGTGATTCACTTCTTATTCTCCTGAATTGCAGTTAATATAGAAATTACTTGCCTAAACAGCAGTGAGTAGTTAAAAATGACTTTCTGGACCAATTCCAAGCAGATTCATAAAAAAAAAAAGTAATTAGCAGTCTGTTTTTGGCAGCTGTGCACTATTACCTCAGCAGTAAGGTTATGGAATCTGATTTGTCTGTACAATATAGGAAGCCTTTCTAAAATCAAGATTCATGTTGTGTACCACTTCATTTCTGCTGCATTATTCCAGTGCCATCGGGAACATTCATCAGGTATGATGCTCATTTAATTAGACCATCCAGTTTCCTCCTAGTATTATTTCCTACTGTATATATATATGGGATCTACATTAGTCAACCTGCAGCTTCTGGTAGTTGCTTTAGCTTGACTGTTTGTGCTTTTTTCTATTACCACTTTCAAAAATTTCACAAAATATCATAGATTTTCTCTCTGTGATTCTTAATGCTTACAAAATTTTAATATTCTTAAAGACTTGTGATTGTAAAGGCTTTGAGATGATGTCATATGCAATATGTCATTTTTTTTAAGGGTATTTTCATTATTTTGCTYCTTTTTGCAAAGAAGGTTTTACTTCTTTTTTATTTTGCTACTTTTTGCAAATGGTTACAAACGGCAAATAGTGACATATTTTACATATAATTCTTATTGAATCTACTGATTTATTCTTATTATCTTATTTTTCCTATAATTGAAATGAAAACATATTCATATAATAATTCAATGATAACAATGAGAATAATTCRATGAGAACAATTCAACGAGAACAAGAACAACAAAACATACAAATCAGCATATATCCAMCTCCTACTTCTTCATGTAAATAATGTTTTGACTTTATGATCAACATATGCAAGGTGTTTACAACTGTCATTCGGAAGAAAAATGAAGATTGTCTTTAGACTTTTAGAGGATCTTTTCAGCTTCTCTACTTTCTGATTAATCATTTGGATGCCTAAAAAAAGGCCCTTACTGAGATGTAATTACTTTTAAGCAGTGTAAAATATATAGGCAGAGAAAAGTTTGTTCACAGTGACAGAAGATGACAATGTGAGTTAAATAAAAAATAAGCTTATTATAGAAGTTTTATTGAAATATGTTATGAAAATGTTTTTATACTGAAAGGTAAATGTATACTGATAACAATATAAGAATTCTTACAAGCTTTATGATTTTCTTGTTTTTAACGTATGGAAGTTTTATCTCAAATACTATTCTGTGGTGAACTTTCTAGTGAAAAACCCCATACTATGTTATCATGTGTATTAAAAAAGAGCAGAAACATACTATCATACAGATGTTTTTGGAATATAAGTCATACTAAAAGAATAGAATTTTTTTTTCCTATGCAGACATCTCCGGAGATCTAAAATTAGCTGTTTTAAAGATTTTGACCGCTTTTAACATAAACACAACCTTTCCTCATGAGCAAATTTCTTCACAAGCCCTGAGAACGACTTTCTAATGTCACTTGTATTACAAACTAAAAAGACATGAATCTTATATTTGCTTCTCTGTCATCACAATTTCTTGACCACCGATGGCCTCTTTTTAAGCAATAGTCATAGAAATTTGATTTACTGGAACTCACCAAGAAAAGCTATGAACCAGACTCCCTATTCCCTCAGTTATGCAGAATTAGCTGTAAAAAGTGTGTGAAATAATGAAAACAGCTGAGAAAACACAACACTGTCTTCATCGGTAAAATCATATTTAGTCTCTGAAAGCAAAGATCRGCTGCTGGCTAGATATGGCACTCTTTAGAAAATGCTCTTTTCCCATTCACATTAAAAAAAAAAAAACATGGTTTACCAAGATTTGCTTTAATTCAATAGTGTGTAATTACTAAAAGAATGGCAAAATGCATAAAGAAATTTGCCTATAATGCTCAGTGGTCAGAAATCTCTTTTCCTGAGTGAGGAGCTGTATCACTGGATGAGGAAGCCATGTTTACTTAGAGAGTTTCCTGGAAAATTTTGCATCCTTCAATGCAGTACTCTTCCAGTTTCAGCAAGAGAGATATGAAATCTCTTTGATATCTTTATTTTCTGAATACCATGAATGTCCAGCAGTTTGTAGACCTCAGTGTGGAAAAACATTCTTCTGAGCCTTGATACCACAAGTGGGAATTATCTTCTCTTCCAAACATGCTAATAAATAAAATTGACTGTGTATATGTATTTGATAGGTATCTCTTTTGCTTACCACATTGCTCTCCAAAGTTTCAGTTCAATAGCTGCAGAGAAAATCAACAATATACAATTTTACCCAGAAAACACAGGCCCTGTGGGCTCTTAGATATCTAAGAGTTTATTAGGATTTTGAGAGTCTCATATTTGATCTACAGTCCTTAAATTATGCTTGTGTTCTGCCTTATATTCCGTGTTGATTTTAGTGTCACTGTTATGCAATTAATTCTTCTGATTTTAATTGCAGACAAAATACTGAGCCTCTGCTCAATTTGAGCATTGGCAGAAATGTAGTGTTGCATATTTGTTCTGTATTTAGCAGAAAGTGATTTGTAAGAGATTTAGAAATCCAAATTTAGATTAAGAATGACAAAGCATCGGAAAGACACTTAGCAATTAAGCACCTTTTTAGTCTTGCATTGTATTGCAATGTTATTTGCACCATCAAAGAACATATAACATTCTACTGAAATCAAAGAAATTATTTCAGGTATTCTACTATGTGGGCTGTTTGTGAATCACAAAGAATGGTTCTGTGGTCCCCAAACAATCACAATTTTAGTATGTGACAGTATGTAAAAGTAAGACTAAAATAAAAGTACAAAAGTACAAAAGACTAAAATAAAACAAAAGTACAAATAGTTACCATTCAGTGTTTCTACAGTCAGGATTAGTTGATCATATTCTATTCTCAACACAAAAAAAAAAAAATGAAGGAGAAAGAAATATCTGGAAGAGCATAATGGCTTTCTCACCTCAAAAACATCCTTAAATATGTGTTCTGAGATTTAAGAAGAGATCATTGCAACATTATAATCCAAATAGAAGAAATATAAGCAACAAACAATYTAAAAGAAAAGTCTCCTCTTTCTCATTTTTCAAACTTGTCCATGAGATATGAGTGCTGGACTTGTATAGGTATCTCTCTGTGTCAGTGGAGGCCTTGTCCTTCAAAGGTAATTCTGCAAAAGAAAGAAATGTCTACATATTCTCGCCACAAAAGCTTATGTTATAAGTAGGCTCAGCATCAACAGGGACTGATATAAGTCTCCTTTTTTTTTTTTTTTTTTTCATTTTTTCCCCATAGAACTGTGGAGTTCTAAGAAAATATGAGCTTTGTTAGCAAGTAGCACAAGATAATGAGTGCTATCTGACCCGTGCTGACCCTATGGGAGAGGATGAGAAGATGATAGTAACAGACTCCAGAGCTCTGGAGGAAGATAAAATACTGAATGCGATGACATGCAGGATAATGATTTTCAGTATTTTCAGATATGATTTAGTTACTGAAAAGGATTGGATACTATTAACCATCCCTTTATATAAGCAGATTTTAGGAGACTTTAATTTGAATATTTTATTTATTTAATTGAACAAGATCTTTTGTGTTCTATGAATCTTCTAGATCAACAAAGACACAAATACATACAGAAACTAGTGAAATCTTGGAAATAAATTATCTGTATACTGTATCTGTATACTGAAGCAGATATCATTATGGAGACTAAAGCTTTTATTTTTAATGATTAGTTGCCTTAGAGGAATATATAACTTCTATTTTGAATGGTTATGTGTAACATATGTTGACTCACATGAGTAGGACAWGTTTGCCTGTTTTTTTCGTACCTGGGAGAGTTGACTGAGCCCGAGCAACTATTTTCTAATTTGATTGTATTTGAGGATATTAATGGTGCAGATGTTTATTGGGAATATTTGAATTTGTTTATACTTACTTGGAACATGTTCAGGATGCTATGGAAACATGACAAATGTAATTAATTTCAATTTTCTTGCATACTGCTGATTCTTAGCCTTATGTTAGGAGTAATGTTTTGYGTTGTCCTTGGAGCTCAGTAATGGGTATGTATTGAGCATTTCTTTGGTTCTACTTTATTTTCTTTCTCTTCTCAATAAACAGATTAAGTCATTAAAAGGCACGAATTCAAATCTACCCATTCAGTTTGTCTTGACATAGTACACTGTATCAAGATTTATCCTATATTCTCCTCAGAAATATTATATTTGAATGTTTGGATTCAAATTGATTMTATTAGCCTGATTAATAAAATTGTAATTATAACATAATTGAGCAACAGAGCTTAAATCTCATGGCAAAGAACAGACATGTAATCCACTTCTATAGCTTGCAATTATCTGGAAAGCAAATTTGCAACCATCATGATCACTTTATTACAGTATAGTATGTTCTTTCTATGTGGTGTTAATAAGAATGACAACTTTTTTTATCAATTAATTATCAAGTAATGTTTTTACATTTTTTTTTCTCTCCTACTCAACTAACTCTATACATGATCAGGTCATATTAATATAATTAATTATTTGCAATTTTGCCTATTATTCCATGAATAATTTATCTATAAATAATTGGTCCATATTCTCGGATGCTGTTAATAAGAGAAGCTCTATTAGAACCCAGAGAATTTACTATTAAAACCAACTGAACATTTGACCCTTCTGCTGCCAAGATGACCTTAGTGTTGAACATAGGTTTTAACATGGATATTAATTTACATAAGTTAGAATAACCCAATTTTTAAACTTTTATTAACTCTCTTGAATGATTATTCTCACACTTTTTATGAAAACTTACGGCTATAGCATTCATATTAGTTGATTTAGTTGCCAAAGTCTTTTCAATAAAGGCATTAATTGTTCCCAGATAAGGTTACAAAGAAAACCACAGACAAACCATGATGCTCTGCGAACACCGCAAGGACAATTACCTTTACACTGGTCATGGCATGCAGTGTCAACCACAAGTACTATTAATTCCTGAACCTCATTATTGTAGCTCCTATTGCAATAGCATGAATCCCATTCAAAGTCATTTTGCACTGGCCTTTGCATACAACAAGAGTGAAGAAATTTATGGTTGAGGAAGAAGTGTATTTGTCCAAGATGCATTTATTTTACAAGACAATCAGTGTACAACRTACTGCTCCTATGGATAGCAGCTGAGTCAATATCTCATCCTGCACATTATCTAAGGAAGCTTTAATAATTTTAAAGGAAGGAAACTTTAAGGAATCTTTAATAATTTTAACATATTATTAGCAAAAGAATATCATATTCAGATTTCAAGGTTTCTGCATACTGCTCTAACTCATAAGCACATTGGCAAAAGGAAAGTACACCAGAGTGAGGTAAACTTCTGTTATCTTCTCAAATTCTTTCAAGAAAAATGGAGAAGTAAATAAAATTTAACGGTTGTGATTTTTGAACAAAACTTCTAAAAAGAAGATAATACTCTGCATTTCTTAAAAAGTGTGTTCTGTCCTCTCATTTATCCATATGAACAATGATGAAAGCGCAGTAAACTAACTGAAATGAAGATCCTTCTMACAGTGTCCGTGTAAAGGCGGAAGTTGATTTTCATTTCAGGAGAAAGGACAGTATTTCTGCTAGGAAGTGGAAAAGAGTAGAAAAATCACAGAATATTCAAGGCTGGAAGGGACCTCTAAAGATCTTCTAATCCAACCTTCCTGCTTAAGCAGGGACACCTAGAGCACGGGGCACAGGGTGGCATCCAGGCGGGTTTTGAAGACCTCCAGAGAAGGARACTCCACAACCTCCCTGGGCAGCCTGTTCCAGGGCTCTGTCATCCTCACAATAAAGAAGTTCCTCCTCACTTGGAGATGGTATATGTATAAAAAATGTATAAAGGAAAGAAAAATGGAAAGGAAATTTTTTCCAAGAAATTTTGTTCTATTGCATTCAGAAGGTCAGGAACTATGAAAAGGTTTTGAGGGATAAAATGGTATACAATTTCCAATTATTTCCCCATAAGAGTAGCTTAAAACCAAAAACCAGTATCATCCAATTCTTTTTTCTTTTTGATTGTGAATGTATGTGTAACCATAAAATTAGGTAAATATTGACTACTGAAAGAAAACAAAATGCCCATAAGAAAAAAAATCTATAATACCCAAATCATATTCACATTTTATTGGAAAAATATTTCTCCACTTCGAACTATTCATGCTATTATGATGATTCTACTTGAGCAGAGTGGGTAGCATGTTTTCATATACAGAYATTAAAGAATTTCTTGACTGACTGTAATTTTTGAGTGTTTAATTCTTTTTTCAATTCTTTTTTTCAAATTTACTTTTGCCATAGTGTAAAGATCATATTTGTCTAGGTCTAATAGTGTGCATTCACTTCTTTTTTGAGCTGAAACATATTTGAAGAAGGTTTTCGATGTGCATTAATTCAACTGGTTGGAGTTATGATTTTAATTATGACTTGAAATTCATATTTTATGAGCTATACTACAAGGTATAGCTTATAGAATTAAATRTAAAAAATAAAAAGCTGTTCAATTCTAAAATCATATATTTAGCACTAATGCTTCATAATCTGAAAATTTATATTGCATACATCATCAAAAAAGAGTATATGGGGAGCTAGTGGATGGTCAGTCATGATTCTGTGCCTCAAAAATCACAAAATAACAAATTCTCTTACACATACAAGGGCATTCTGAGCATATAGAGTAGGAAAAGATTATTAGGGGAGCCAGTATGTATTTATCAAAGGTTAAACTGATTGTTCTCTACAATGTGAATCTATTGTTCTATGCATAGAGAGATGTGAATGCCATCTACTTTGATTTTAGCAAAACTTTTCACATAATTCCCCAGAGCATCTTTGGATCCAAGTTAGGATCTTATGCTTTGAATAAGAGAACTATCTTATGAGTGAAAAACTGAATCATCTTGCGTAATGATTTATGCTGTACCTGGAGGCTGGTTAGAAGTGGAGAACCGTAGAGGTGTATCCTAGACCTGCTTTGTTTACCATCTTTCTCCATAACCTATTGAATGCAATGGTGTGCGCTCTTCTCATGTTAGCAGATAACACCAAGCTGGGGGGACCTGCTGAGGGCAGGCACTTAGGGTAGATGTCCAGAGACACAGAATCAGAGAATGGCCATGCACCACTACCCACAGAATCGAGAAAGAGCTCTAGGCAGTCTGGAGAAATGGGCTCACAGGAAATTCAGAAATTCAATAAGGACAAATGCAAAGCCATGCATGTGTGAAGGAAGAGCCTCTGACAATGAGACCCTCATCTGGGAACTTTCTTAGGTGGGCAGCTGTGCTGGAGACGTCTGGTGAGCAATTAGCTGAGCCAGAGCGAGCAGGGGTACCTGGTAGCAGAGGAGGTCAGCAGCATCCTGGGCTGTATTAATAGGAACACTGCCAGGGGATTGCAGTAAGCCACTATCCCACTTTATTTGGCACTTTTTAGACACAGATGAGATTCTTTCTAGATCCATATTAGACTGTATGTGAAAAATAGCATACCTCTTTGGGACCCTCAATATAGGAAAGGCATTGATAAGCTACAGTGAAGTGAGTTCATGTTATGAACTCATAATGTAGTTCAAAGAAGTCCAATATTTTAGATAAAACAGTTTACAGTTCTTTGGTGTAAATTCAGTTTGATGTTTCAGGTTATTATTTTAATGGAATTAACTTGAATCACTTTATTTAGAAATTTCTATTATCTAGAAACTAATTGTCCTATAAATGATAATAAAAGCATGATGTCAGAAGAGTGGGTCATGTTAGTATGTGGAATACTTCTGAAAGAAACTTTCTTTCAATTGTGAAATTAGAATTTAGTTAATTACCACTAAGAACTCAATACATTTTTTAAGGAATATTCCTGCAATATCACTCCCCCCCCTTCTTTTTCTTTTCATTCTTTTAAAAGCTACTTCATATATATTTACCCTTCTAATAAAATACACTTTAAAATACAGTTCCTCAACTGACAGTATTACATATTTGACTTTTAGCCATTTTAATTCACTTAGAGCTTAACACCAATGGACCTTACATTTAAGGGGAACTACATATTTCAGAGCTAGCAATAGTAGGAACTGTCTTGACAGGCATGGAATCTCATTAATGAGCATTCACCAGGTGTTCATAAAGATATTTTCCTGTGGGACAAGGGGAAAATTATAAAATTTGTTATTTCTTTAATATGAATTGGAAGTGTAGCAGTATCCAGGTTCACAGTTCTTCCTGTAAACAACAGGAGGCAATTTTCTGGCAAGAAAGAAATGCCTCTTGTGGGAAAATGAGTCTTGTTATTCCTTTTAGAAAGGAATTACAGCCAAAGTTCCTCCAAATGTCTGACTCCAAGAGGAGTCATTTACTTTTTGAAAAAGACTTGAAATACCATAGAGAAAAAAAGTTGCAAACAACTGGCATGTACTTGCCAGGTGTTTTCTCCACACTTGCAAAGACAGGTCTCCTCTTTGAACAACTAGTTGTTTTGCCTTTTTGCTCTGCAGGTYTGAGGGATTTCCTTTTTTCCCTCCTGCCTGTTACTTCCCACATGGATGGTAGCTTTATGCCTATAGAAAGCAGGTGACCCATGCAGAGGACAGTCTTTTAGTTCCCAAAGGTCTGGTTCTAGAGATCAAAGGGTAATTGCTCATCAAAGAACAATTGCTCTATTCAAAATCTCCTCTCTTTTATTTTAAGTTTTAAAAATGGAAAGCAGAAAAGTTCACATTCAGATATATAGCAATTCATATGGTAGTTTGAAATTGATTTTAAGAAGTTAAAAATATATTAGCATAACTTATTTATTACATTCCAGTAAGCAACCTGTAAGCAGATTTTTGCTATGAAACAGATATCTGTATCAAGTCATTTTAAAGTGAAAATTCCTTTCCCTAGTTACCTTCTATAACTGACTGAGATTCACTGACTTCATTTGGAGCAATTTAAGGGTACTGTGGGTAACTGTTTGGGCTTCACTTGCCACCAAAGTTATTTACTTTTTTGGCAAAGAMAGCTCCATGATCTCCATTGTGCAATAAAGACTTGTTTCGATCTGACTAGGTTTCTGCTGTTAAAGAGGGCAGACATTTTACCCTGTTTTAAAAAGGTAATATCTGCAGAACACCTTGGGGAAGATTGTACAACTAGGTCTASTACAAGTGTATAATGTCTCCTCACACAATAGATGTAGGACTTTTCTTCAGAAAAAGATGACCAGTATTAAAAATTCAGAGGCAGAAATTGTATATGACAAAATTTAATGAGCTACATTTGAAAATTTCAATTTTCTCTTTAAAAAAATGAGAAGCTTTATTGCATTCTTATGTTTTTTTAAAATGTGCAAATGTTAGAAAAAGTGAAACAGCATATCATATAAGTTATCCTTTGTAATGTAAAAGTACACTGAGCTGGGATGATACTTGATGTACAAATTATTTTGTACAATTTTCTGAGCTCCCCAGTGTAAGAGGGATGTGGAGCTTCTCGAGAGGGTCCAGCAAAGAGCAACTAAGATAATTAAGGGAATGGAACATCTCTCATATGAAGAGAGGCTGAGTGAGCTGGGCCTGTTTTCTCTGGAGAAGAGAMGGCTSAGAGGGGATCTGATTAACATGTATAAGTTCAGGAAGGGAGAATGCAGGGAAGAAGGGGACAAGCTCTTTTCATTGGTGGCCAGCGATAGGACAAGGGGTAATGGGCATAAGCTGAAACACAGGAAGTAGTTCTGTCTTCATGTGAGGAGGAACTTCTTGACAGTGAGGGTGACAGAGCAGTGGAACAGGCTGCCCAGGGAGTTTGTGGAGTCTCCTTCTCTGGAGGTCTTCAAAACCCACCTGGATGCCACCCTGTGCCACAYGCTCTAGGTGTGCCTGCTTGAGCGGGAAGGTTGGACTAGATGATCTCTAGAGGTCCCTTCCAACCTTGAATGTTCTGTGATTCTATGATTCTATATTTTCAACTTCTACGGCCAGGCAGTTCACAATAATGACACAGTCTCATGCATGTGTGAAGCTAAGAGCTGAGCTAACACCTATAAACACCAAAGGAGAACACACATAGAAAAGGTGTTTGCATAAATAAGAGGTTACTAATTTTTTCTGATGTCTTTATGACTTTCACCTTTACACTTCACCTTGTTCCAAAGAATGAATTCTCCTACCAGCTAGAAAAAACAGCAGGTTTTTATCAGTCAGTCACTTATATCAGACAGAACGTTGAGTTTGTTTGTGTATCTCTAATACAGATATATGAGATGGTAATAATTCCTTGAGTATTTTTGTATATTTTGCTCAGAATGTTCAGCTTATCCCTGAAAAAAACATGTGGAGCAAGTGTACTCCTGCATATGTTACATTTGCCCATACTTTCAGAGTAGGCAACATGAATTTTAGAAATATTTGAAATATATGTGTATCTCCCCAATCAGGTAAACTATTGATGTGAAATATACTGACATGTCAGAGAAGGAGTAAACTCATGATTTTCAGAGAATACAGGCAAAACTCTGATTCTTGTGAAATCCAAGGGCATTTTTACTTGACTTCAGTGATATCAACTTTTCTCCAAGTTTGTGTCACATTCCTTGTGAAATCTTTACTGAGTCAGTAAAGCTTCGTGCTTTATTTTGCCCACGTTTAAATTGCTTGTTGCATTATCACCTCTTTTACATCAGTGATTTTATGCCCAATTAAGTTAAAGAGTTCCTCTAGAGAGAGGTACTGCCCTTAAATAGGTCTCTATAGACTAGTAGATTCTGAGTCTGGTTAACCAACAGATTGACAGGTCTCTGTCTCTAGTCATTTCTTGTGCCACAACCTCACCTAAAGCACATCAGTCTCCTTGGACACATGACTAAATGCCTCAATTAATCATAACATTCATATTATTCAGACAGTGAGGACAGCTAAATGTCAGCAGAGGAAATTCCATGATCTTAATGAAACTTTTATTAAGAACGTATGTCTAAAAAACCCTAAGATTACGAATGCTGTGAATTTTCTATGTGAGTAAAATAAAATTATCTTTTAATACTTAACCAAAGYAATATTTAATCTGATTCTCACTGAATGAAATACTTTATGATCTGTGAGCATATATTAGCTATTCTTAATAAACATTACAGTATATCATTATTTTAGAGCTGAGCCTAATTTTGAAAGAATGTTGAAAGGAGAAGAAGAATCGTGGAGAAATAGTTCTTATGGACCAGCAAAAATATGGATGGGTGTCTCCAAAGCTTCTTGGGCACACCCATAACCACCTTTTATGTTTTGAAATGCAGTATCTCATTTCTTATATCAATTATGCCAGTTAAAATTAGAATTTCCCTGCACCCAGCATATATTTCTGCAATATATCAGTTTGAAAAAAAAATATGGTAATTGGTCATTTATTACACTAACAAAAATTCTATTATTGTGGGCCAGGGATAGCTGTACATTTTCAGCAAGAAAAAACAAGAATGTTTTTCCTATGTAAATAATAGGTACAGAACAGAAAATTAAAAAAAAAAAGGTAAAAAAACCCATAATCCAGCTATATTCTCTCCAGGGAAAAATAAACCCCAATAAGCCCAATTTGTGTAGAAAGAGCCATTAGGCAGGAAGTTAGTAAGCCAGAGCCTGTCCTATGACTCTGAAGGGAATAAGTTAATGTTTGGGAGTTTGGTGCYTTAGATGAGAAATTGCGGAAGGAAGGAAGAAATTTCAGCATTTCATTATTTCTTATTAGCAATTTACTCTAAAAACACTTTGTCTGGACAAACATTTTACAATATAAGATGGAAGAATACTGAGTGTTTATAATAAAGCTGTTATTATCAAGAGACTTCCCGGTGACTTTTCTAGCACTTCCATTCTGAACATGCTCTGTATCCCCAGGTGGCTTGCAGAGGTGGTYATTTTAATATGCACCATGAAAGAAAAATAAGGTCTGGCATGTTTTCTGTTTTAAGGTGAGATTTTCACTTGAATTGTGTACAAGAAGACTTCCAAGCCTGAGAAAAACCTTATGTGTTCTGGATACAGACACGGAATTCTAGACAGCTATGGTGTATCACCACTTTTATTCTGTTAGGTATGATGCTCGATGCCACAACTTTTTAAAGCAGAAAAATGCATTTTGAATGGCTACAAGAATTTTTAAATACCTATAGGAATTAAGAAATGTCTTCCAGGAATGTAAAATGTGAAAGTAGTAAGATGTTGTAGCTATACTGACACACATTACATGCAAATTCACCGTTTCCAGTATTAAGAACAAGTATATGGATGAAGTTATCATATAATAAGCTTATGTGATTATTTTGGTTTCTGTGCTTGATTTTAAGCACAGTATTGTATAAATATAAATATATGCTTAAATATAATTATATGCTTAAAAAGCACAGGTACTTTCTAAGCTGGTTTTCACTGAAGACATCACTAAAATTTCTACTGACTTCTATTGGCTGCTCACAGTGTTGTCCAGTTATGTGACAAAAGTCTGCACAAAGGGGTACAGAGAGACAACAGCAGGTAGGGAATACAAAATTCCGTTTGGAGATGGAACATCCTGTCCAGCTCTTCCCAGGGTCCTGTCCTCAGTCCCAGGGCTCAGGGGTGAAATCCTCCACCATGAGTCAACAAGAGCAGATGTCCAGAGCACTGGCCCGACTGAAGGCAGTCACAGCTGAGGTGTATGGGACATTTACAGGATGCAGGGAAGAATATTTTGGAATTGTGCAAGTCTTATGTGATATTTAGAGAAGGAACCAATAGTTGAAAAAGGGAGAGGTCTAGGTGAATTGAGGAGCAAGAAATGTGGGGCAAGGAGATGAAAAGGGTTGGCAGCAGGTAAATAAGCTGTTGGTCACTATGCTTGTTTGGCCATRCCCTGCACCTGACCAGCACAGTCCATCTCATCTTCTCATTAAATACTATCCTAACTAGTTTTGATGGACTCTATTCCATGTATGCATGTGTATGGAGATCTGAGTTCCATCAATAGAGTCAGACCATGGCTCACAGGGCCCTGCGTCTGTGGTGCCAAAACCGAGAGCATGAGGGTCTGTGAGCGAGTGTGGGATAACTAGTGAGCATCAGGCTGTACCAGCCACAAGTAGGTGCTGTGATCAGGGGTATGGGTGTCCCCAAGGCGAGACTGAGACCATGGGGGCAGATGCTGTCAGAGGAAGAGGGTCCCAGGTGACTGCTGGGGAGACCATTGGGTCTGGTGGRGCCGTGAGAGACCCTGTCTTGAGCTTGTGTGTCTCTAAAGGCAAGACCACAGGTAAGTTGGCTCTTACAGGGACCAGAGGAGTCCTGGCCAAGGGCAGTAGGATCTGGCCATTGAAATGACTGAAATCTCTGTGCTGACGCACAAGGGTGTGTGTGAATGTGTGGTGTTTGTACAGTGCCCGCTGGTGGACTCATGTCATGGAGCTAGGCCGCCTTAGTCCATTGGGATGATTGGTTCAGCCTCCTCACTAACAACTACTAGATGGCTGAGACCAGATATACAGGTACATTTCTACCAATATTTGTAAAACAGTTTTAACTGGTGCTTGTAATACTCATAATATGTTTGGAGCTGATATTGTCTTCACCCTTTTTCCTACTGAGTGTAACATGAAAAAACATTTTGTGTAGAAAGGTAAAGGGGAAAGATCATTAAGGAGTATGAGGGAGAGTAGTCAGCAGCAGAAGGCTGCAAATACACATCAAAGTTGGAAGAGCAGTATGCAGCAAAGGGTCCTGTTTTGTTTTTATGTTGGACAGATCAGAAGTATGTAACCTAAATACATTTCTACAGTGGATTTAAAGTCAGATTCCCTTAGGTATTTGGAARATCCCAATCTGTTTACCAAGGTTGTTCTCCCAGGCTAACTTGCTGCCAATTGCTTATGCAGACCTTAGGACCCCACAAGGCGGGTGTGATGACTGTGTCTTAAATTTCTGTGACATRAAGATCAAAAAGCACAAAATATTCTTTGAAGTTCATGATGGATTGTGCAACTGTTTAGCTTATTCACAGCTACCATGCATTATATTCCTTTAAAGAGAGTATGCTGGACTGCAGAGAGAAAGCATTTGGTTTTGTTTTTGCCTGCTGCACACTGGTTCATACTGGGAGATGTCTGGAGGGATTGGTGTCTCCCCTGGGCCTGCTCAGCGGGATAATGTGGGACAGGGAGAGAGAAAGGAAGAGTAAAAAGCACCTTAGCAAGTTAAGTCTTCAACAAGGGCAGGAATGGGAGAGAAGAGTAGAGAGCAGATGTGCAGCCTGCATGCAAAAGATAACAGGTATCACCAATAATGCTCAAGACCATGAATTGATCTGAAAAGTGTGCTGTGATGTGGGAAGCCTCTGCAAGTTGTTAATTTGAAACCATAGGTGGGAGCTGGGGAGGAAAGTATAATGAACTTCTTGAACTTCTCACTTTGTGGAAAAAGTCTCAATAGCTGCCTGTCAAAGTTGTTAACTACTTAGATCCTAGAACTGCTGCAGGAAAAAGAAAATGTAATTATTCTGTTATCTCTTATGCTTGATGCTGCATCTAAACCCTATGAATGTCTTACCATGTTAGATCAAATACAGTCTTTAAGATTGTGTCAGATGTTCTGTTAACAAAGGCTACACCTGGTGATGGAAAAAAGGTTTTCTGAAATGGTCTGAATCATCATAACATCAGGATAGATAAAAAAAAAACAATCACCATCATAATATCATGGCAATGTACATACATATATATGTGTATGTGTATGTGTATGTGTATGTGTGTGTCTATATGATAATTTTCCTTAAGAAACTACTTTTAAATGTCCCGTAGATTCAGGATAATCACCAACTTTAAAGGTATCCATAGATAATATGAACAATACAGTCTGTTCCTGTACTATAGTCAATACTGCTCTGCAGAGGGGCATTTCTTACTTGCATGGCTAATACTTGCTGACCACAAGGTTAGTTTTTGTTGGCAGTCCTTATCCCATTTAGATTTGCATTCTGTAACAGACTGATATTTGAGTAACCTGAGATTGTGTAAACCACCTTTGGGTGGACCTTTTCCTGGTCCTATTTTTTCCTATTTTTTTCCTCTAAACAAGAGCCCTGGCCTATACTGCTTCCAGSTATGCATTTCGATATCAGGGTCTCTGTAATATTACCACTGCGCTCTAGAAAGCAAAAATACTTTATGGATGGAAAWCTTTCTTCAATACTGAAGTATTATTCTCTAGAGGTTCCCTGCAACTGGATCATTCTTCTGCCCCAATCCAAACTTCTTCAAACTGGTATGATACAAGTGACTGACAGAAGAGGACAGTGGAAAACCATTCAGTCTTCAGATTGTACCACGCTGCTGAAAACAGATAGGACAGGATATTTCTGCATGTTTGAAAGATTGTTCATTAGTTCATTTCAATGCCAGAAGTTTTGCTCTGCTGTAAGCACTAAACAAAGGGAAAACCTTTGTTTATATTTGTATATATATTTATATATATATAAATATATATACAAATATTTATATATATATACAATATATAAATATATATACAAATATATATTTATATATATATGTATATATATATGTGTGTATATATATATATATTTATATTTGTAATATATATATATATTGTATATATATTTATATATTTGTATATATATTTGTATATATTTCTGTTCTTCACAAAACAACACAAATTCAATAAAAGCTCTGCACTTACTAGCCAAAAAACTTTAATATAGATAAATACTTTTGACAAATTACTTATTTTTTCTATCTAAAATACATAGTAAAAAGTAATATGGAAGATGTGTGCCCTTACAAAAGTTAATATTCTCATAATGTTCTCATTATGTTCTCATAAAGATTTATATTGCTCACTGATTATTTTCTGGGGAAAAAATAACTTTTGGATTTCTTGCTAGAAAATTACTGAGATTTTCTTRTGATAATGCAAAACTTACAAACATAAAGTAACCACGTCCTATGGGCAAAAGAAAAACAGGAATCATGTTACATGCTGCTAGAATTTAGTCCCTGTGGCAGACCACAGACACAAATTCACAGCCTGTCTCTCACAATACATGAGCTAAACTAAATTTGGAAAGATGAGCTTTAAAATTATTCTTGTATAAGGAAGCTTTTATTTAGTGGTGATGAGAAGTCAGATCTGAACCAAATTTTACTAAATTATGCTACTAAATGAAAAAGAAACTTGTGTTTCTTTTATGTAGCTTGTGTAAAGATGAAATTAAGGAAAAAAAAAAAAGCTGCTAAGTAAGGGCATAGTTACACATTTTTGTTTGCAAAGCAGATTTAAGAATTTGCTCTCCCTGCACACTGAAATCTGTGTAACAAAGTACCAAATCTAAACTCCAAAATAAAAGTCATATCTTGACTTTCCTTTTAATAAGATAAAGAGATGGAGATCTTTTTCTTTCTTAATGTTCTTTCAACTCTTTGTACAATTGCATGTACATGAAAAAGCATATAAGTGGGGTTATAATTTCACCTCCATGCCCCAGATCACGAGTCCYATCTTTATATATTATTTTCTTTTGCCAACTCTTGCGCAGAAAATATTCCTTCTTCATAATAACCTACAAAACTTTTTGCCCTTCTTTTTTAAAAGGATGGTAACATCTTCGATACTATTCTTTACCAATAACAGTTGGTTCTACATCTACACAGGACCTGAATATTGTAAACTTCTACATGTAACCTTTCTACTGGATTGCCCTACCATGTCATGATATCCTATCCCAACTGAGCAGCATCTGCTTCAATTCAGTAGACTGAGTCAACATCCTSAGCTAAGTTCCAATATCATGCTTACCTATGTGAGAGTTTTACAAATCTGTCAAGGAGTAAAACACAAAATGTTTAGCAAAAAATAGGGATAGAAGTTGGAAACTTTTGTTCAAAGAAAAGAGTGAATAAATATAGTGCAAGAACATCAAGAAATTTTTTGGTTAAGGAGCACATCCACTAAAAATATTCAGGTACTACAAGGTTGAGGTCATAGCTTATGTAAGGTCCTCAAGGATGAAACTTCAGGGAAGTTACAGGGAAGACTTCAGAAGGACTTGCCAAAGAAATCTCTCACATTGGGTTAAGAAACCCTAAAAACAGGAAAGTGTTTGAAATCTCTGTGGTTGGATCTGCAGAAATCTTATTGCACACTTTTTAGCCTTAGTGCAGTTAGTGCTAGTTAAAACAATGTGAATTTCAGCAGCTGTACATCTTGTCTTCTACTGCTGGTGAAGAAGACAGAAGTTTGGGGCTCTATATTCACATAGGAAGAGGACTTTTCATGCCTTCTCAATAGTCTGAATCTATTTCTGGATTGGGAGGACCCTATATTTCTTTATGCGGGACCAACATATTTCTTTCTGCCTTATGTTTAAACCCGGGGTCTTTTTTTTTCCTCACCATATAAATCCCCTTAAATCAATGAATCATAGAACCTTTATGGTTGGAAAGACCTTTGAGATGAAGTTCAGTCAAAAGCCCTTCAAGACCATGCCTGTTAAACCATGTCCCTAAATGCCACATGAACACTGCCAGGGATGGGGACTCCCTCTCTTCCCTGGGCAGCCTGTTCCAATGCTTGACAACTCTTTCCACATAGAAATTAAATGGTCCTATTTATGGATATATACCTGTTCTATAACTTCTCCACACTTACATTGTATTCATCCCTTTGCAGCCCATGGTAACCTAGGACCCGATGGTATTAACTATTCTTTTCCTTCCTTCATGTTTTGAAGATAGCAATTGCCAAAGGAAGGATCAAAATAGAAGAATATTATGTATATGGCATGCATCTTTTAGAACCTAATTCCAATTAATGCCTTCCCTCCTTTTAACTCAATCCACTGCATTTCTGAAAGGGAACAAGGAGAACTGTAAAAGATTCCATTGTCTCCCTTCCCCTTTCCTTGAGCTCCCTCAGTTCAGCTTCAAAATTTTGTCTAGAAAGCGGCAGGAATAAGTTCATCAACAATGCTAAACATAGCGGGATAAGTTCGTGTCTTGAGAAATAGATCTGACACAGAACAGGCAAAATGCCCCAGGCAAAAGCAAAGCAAAGCAAAGCAAAGAGGTTTTGGATAAGGATGACTGAGTGGAGGGAAAAAACAGTGAAAGTGAAGATAAAACAGAAGGGACTAGAAAGACATACTTGTAACAGAGGGATTAGCATTAAAYTAGGTTGAAGCCAAGAGCACAGAAGGAAAAAAAAAAGAGGAAATACTGTTAAGAGCGGACCTGGATAATACTTGATTTGCAGTCATGACGTGGAAGAGGACAGAAATGGAAATCGYAGTCACAGAACATAAACAAGAACAATGACAGAAGGCAAGCTCATTCAAGAGAGCAGAAACCTCGGTCACATCCCAGACTGCACCAGGTGTTTTCTTCTTTTGTGTGTATTATTTGTCTGAAAGGAATAGCACCTGAGGCAGCCTCAGAGGATTTCAAGTACCTGTAATAATTTTCCCTTTGTGGTTATCAGAGGTTTCATTTGTCTTCTTCCTTCCTAGTCTGCAAAGTCTCTGGAGAAAAGTCCAATGTCTGGATGGGAAGATGCATGAGCACTTAACAAGTGAGTACCACATTTCAAAATAGCCTAGATCAAACTTTTTGGGAGCAGTTGGAAATCAATCACCTTTTCTTTATTTAGAAAATTATGTCAGAGATTCTTCTCCAAAACTTTAAGCGGTGGAGATAGACTTTTTTGAAGGCATCTCATATTTGTGAGCTGGCAGCAATTAAGTCCCACACTTCAGGTAAGGACATAACACAGGGTGCAACTGTTTCTTAGTACATATCATGCTTGCCCACACTTGGACCTTCTGCAGGAAAAACAATACAACTTTATATGACTCAGACACTATGTTCAGTTCAGAAAGTTGGAAAGCTTTCATAACGGATAGATCAACAACGGATAGATCAACTTTTCCAGGAGAGATTTCTCTCATTTCTCTGATATGAAGGCCATGTACATGACATGGAGAAAATTTTGTTAAATAACAAGCGCACCATAACTCATATAGTGAAAAAAAAATCTTTATATTGCTTCTGAGTGAAAATTTGGTACTGGCAAACCAAATATGGTTTTGCTGTGGTGTCACCAGAGAAAAATTTCATTATATATTTGCTACACGATACAATGCCCCTATATGGATACAAGTGCCCCTTCATAGTATAAATTGATATTTTTTTCTGTGTGACATGCATACCCAGAGCTTAACACTTGCATAGGTTACTGAGAAAACCTCAAACATTTCTGCTGCTGATAGAAGCTTCTGGGAAGAGGATGGCAGTGAGTCCTGGTGGACCAATCCAAGCAGGTCTTTGCAAAGAGTTTTTGGCAGCTTACGCTTAGTAAGACCACCTACACTTTGACTTTTTCTTGTCCTCTAATAGCGATATGYGCAGTGTAGCATGGGGACCGGGAGCAGATCCTTTAAGCGGAGAAGGAGGGCACCGAGTCAAATATTGCTGTGTGAGCGACAGCTGGAAGAGGGGCTGGCTCACAGCTACGGACCATGGCAGTCACAATCCGTGAGAAGCTTGTAAAAAAAAAAAGGCGGGGGTAAATTCCCAGCATAAACAAAGTCCTCCTTAAATAGCTGCATTTGTGATTAAGAGTGTAACGAATTTGGATGCTCCACTGAGACTGTTTGTTCCAGGCCAGTTAGAGGAATGTGGCTGAGCAAGCCGCAAAATGGTGGAGTCCGAAAACTTGTTGCCTGAGATGAGAGCAAGCTGTCCTGGCACTGACTGTGTCACTGAGCATCGCAAGGTGTGAGCAAGCGACTGAAAGCTGTASAAGTTTCATTTACTATTACCTGCAGCAGGAACAGAGAGTGCTTGTTTTCCCAAAGGCTGATAGAATACCTGTTTTTCTCCATCCGGATGATCAAATCCAGACTTAATTCTCAACAAATCGTGCACCAAAAAAAAAAATGTCGAATGGAAAGACATCCTGAGTCCTGCTAATTAGAAGAATTTTGTTATTTTTAGAGCAGAGGAGAGAAAGTATTATCACAAATGWCAAGAAAACAGCACAGAACAAAGACTGTGGAAAGTGATTTTAGTCAGCTCATTGCAAGTGAAAACACTATACAAATACTTTCAGAAACCTTAAAATCTGACAGCCCTTTTTGGAAAATATTCAAGATCAGATTCCACACAGGAGGGAAAGATGCATTTTAAAAGGCTAGGATATCTTAGTGAAAACAGAGCCAAGTGGGGTTATCCAAAATCAGAGTTGTGTGTGTGATTCAGGATATCAGTCAAACATTAAGTCAATTAAGTAGACTAGAGACATGARCTCTTTTGACCAAAAATGAGCAGAATCCTAAGATTTCATTATTCAGCACATAAAGCCAGCAATTTCTATTAAAAAAAAATCTCGATAAATTAAAACTGCATTATTTTTGCAGTATATCAAATGGATCCTGCTGATCCTCTGATTTACAGAAAAGAGAATCGATATTAAGTTTAGATGTCTGGCTTAATTGCCTCAGTTATAAATTTCCATTCTGCTTTTTATAGAATTGAACCATGAGGATATCAGAGTTGATCTAAAATTGTTATTAAAAGATTTACATGTATATGATTATATGATGAGCCTTTTTTTTGGAAAAAAAAAAGAAAAAAAAAGAACTTTGCCAATGGCAGGGAAATGGAGCATGAGGGAAAATATAATAGCAGTAGGAAAAAATGGAAGYGCTTAAAGTCATTCTGAGTAAACATCATACAGTCTGCAATGTGTTAACAAAGAGAAAGAAACTAGATATTACCAACATAAAATAAACACAAAAGCCAAATAAATTAACTCCTTGGATGAATCAAAAATGAAGTAGAAATTGAAATGTTCTGCTCTGGAAAGAATTCCCTGAAAAAAGTTCAGGGAATACTTGCAATGTTTCCCAAATATTGTGAACTGTAAGTAAGAAATGTACAGGAGTTTCCAGATTTTCTTCAAAAGCTACTAATGGGAAATTCAGCTGTGGGATGTGACCTTTGCTACATGTCTGGTAGTAATCTACAAGTTAAAAGAATAGTAGGTGTGAGGGCATTACTAATGAACAGAAATGAGAGAGTTGCAAGCAAGGAGACAGAGAATGATTAGCTAAAATAAAAATGTCAAAATAGATCTGCTAAACTGGCTGAGGTGTCGGTCTAGGCGACACTCAGAGAGTCATTAGCAAATTTCCTGTTGGAAGGATCTTCAAGTACAGTACTGGATACAAAACAAAGCTATGTAAGAAGATTTTTTCTTTTCCAGAAAATAACTAATTCACGTCAAGCAGGACTTCATAGTTAGGAATAATACTATGTGTCCTTCGTGTGCCAGAACTTGGGCATAGATTGAAGGAGATGTTGCTATGGCAAAATGAAAAGCACAAGAAAAAAGTACTTTGTACATTCATCTCAATGATACAGTGTCGCATTAAAGGACACAGATATCTTACCTGTTAGTGAGTGATAAAAACCTTATTTCAGAGTTAGATACAAGATCTACTGAAAATTCTTAAATAGTAAAGTAAATCCGGATGCAATAGTAAAATGATCTGAAATCCTTTCAGAAGTATATATGGAAGCAGAAATCTATTTGTCACCATGCACTCTGAGCCAGCTACTAAGAGATGTACTCATGGGCTGGTGAACCATGGGGAGATGGATTAACTTCTGTGGCCTTCAGTGTCACTGATGATGCTATTATGGTGAGTCAGTGAATTGTTCACATCCCTTTCTCACAATAAGAACTACTTTTGACATCACTACTTCAAATGAAATTAAAYTCATTGCAACAATAGAGGCTGGGGACTGTCTGGCTGGGGAAGAACTCTCCTGAAGAGGACTCTGGAGTCTTGGGAATCTGATATTGAGCCAGCAGGGTGTCTTGGTAGCAGAGGAGGTCAACAGAATAACCCAGATGGATTAAGAGTATAGCCAATAGATTGGGGAAAGGATTATCCTCCTCTGCTCAGCATTGGTTAGAACACATCTGGAATACTGTGTCCAGTTTTGGACCCTCTAATGCAAGAAAGACATTGATAAACTTGAATAAGTTCATTTGAGGCCACCAGCATGGTTGGGGGCTGAAACACTTGATCTGGGAAGGTCAAGTACAGCGTGAAGAATAGATAGTTTCAGGGCTGACCTTACAACAGTCCCCCAGTCACTATGGAGTTACCAAGAAGACAGACAGGCTTTTCACAGTCATGCATGGAAGGAGGACATGAGACAAGAGAAATCAACTGAAATTAGAGGTTCAGACTGAACAAAGAAAAGCTGGTTTTGCCATGAGGACAGTCAAGCAGTGGAGCATGTTGCTGAGTCAGGTTGTGTCATCTCCAGCCTTGGAGATCTTCAAGACTCAGATGCATATAGGCCTGAGCAACTTGGTCTGTTCTCATATCTGACCATACTTTGACCTGGATATTGCACCAGAAAATGGCTGAGGCACTTTCAACCCTGAATTATACAATAATCCTACAATCATAATCAAGGGAAAAAAATTCAGTTAATAAAAGTAGGGACTAAAGGAGAGAGGATACATATGCAGAGGATTGATACAAGCAAAGTCTATCTTAAAAGGGAAAAGATGTTTAGCCTGGAGCAATTGTGCAAAAAGAGATACCRTGAAGATACCATGATACTGTTTGTCTCAAATGAAATCACTTCCTTTACTGATAGTTTTGGGAGCACAAATCTCCTCAGAAGAAAAATTTGTAAAAAAAAGGGAGTGATGTCTGGTACACCTAGAAGGATCTAATGCTTGGAAGAGGAGGAGAAACTTGTCATGCATCCACCTTTTCCAATATAAATATATGTCTTAAACTCCTAATATAGAATGTGATCCTCTTGTCACCTGTTCCCTTTGCACAAATGATTGTTAGGCAGCTTATCAGAGGAATGTGTGAAAAGTACGAAATTTTAGCAAATTATGTCAATTGCATTACAAATTTGAAACCAGATGCCAGATCAGCTGGCAAGATCCTTGACTAGAAAATTACTGGAGAATTACAGTTCTGAGTCACTGTAGCAAGAAGATCAAGGCTATATAATTAATCATCTTGTTATGAAGTAGATGCAAAAGTCTCATCATCATGTTCTTTACATGTTGTTTGTTTTGGAAACTAGAGATCTCACATTACCAATATTAATTGGTAATTAATTAACTAACCTCAGGACCTCTGATTTTATAGAGTTTTTAAAGGCTATGTATGGCTTAGGATATCATTTTTTTTTTTCCCTTGATGTGAGTGATCAGAAATTCACTATTGTCACTAAGGCTGTGACCTAAGACCCACAGATTTCATGTTTGCTTTGGACTATCTCCTGACATGTAACAATTCAAACCTATTGAAACACAGTCTGGAAAATCTAGGTATATCTAGAGGTATATATTCACAATGATGATACTGTACCTGGGTGCATGTAATATTTCAGATATACAGAAAATGTTAGGAAAGACATCATAAAGTATGAATTTACAAAAGATGTAAAAAGATGTTCCTTTATTATGGAAGATGAATGTCAGTTAGGAGTTATGTAATAGGACAAAAGATGTATCTGCTCATCAAGCTTCAGAACAAAATGCCTATTTCTGATGAGAAGCTAAATTAATAAATAGCAAATACCTGAGTTTTACAAGGCTTATACAACGTTTTTTCAAGAAGGCAATTTTGCCTTTTCAGTCCCAAATGCTGAGCCTTGCAAAATAAAAATAATCAGACAGCTACCATCAGCTAACTGTGGACAGGAAGATGACCAAAAAACTTTAAAGCAGTCGATCACAGTCTCTTTAATCCCTTGTCCAGCCTCCACATCTTGTGTGCCATTACCTTGGCTAAGGGGATCCTTAGTCCTATAGTCCTATATAGTCCTATAGTCCTAAATCCTATACCAGTACTGAGGAAACTTTGTTCCTGCCTGTGAATCTGCTGKTTCTGGAGAAGGGAAAAGGTAAACGGGGATATCAACACAGAACATTGCCTAGTATGGAAGGAATCAGAGATTATCTCTTTTTTAGCATTTGCATTTTCTTTCGGTAGTAACCTAAATCAATCAGTATCTGCAGCCCAGTTAGATGGTTCTAGCTGGGTTTGTGAGTCCTCATGTCTTCTCTGCAACATACAGCCCTCTCTAGCTCTTATGATAATCTTCAGCTGGAGTAGCTGTTCAACTGTCCAAACCCATGCAGAAGGCAGTCCTGAGGGCTGAGCAAGCTCTCAAATCCCCAAACATCCCAGTGAGTGAAACGTGTTCAAGTTAGAGATTACAAGAGTGGCAGATTTATAGTGTTAAATAAAAGTAGTGACATATTGAACTGGAAGCACCTAAAAGGGGAATCCTGTGAAGTTGGATAATTTCTATGAGGGTGACCAATTTTGTTCAGCTCTGATGGTGTTCTGAGTTGGAGGATGGAGGATCTCTAGGGCCCACTTGTGCTGCTAAAATGATGTAGGAAACTAAAGAGTTACATAAAGAAATGTTTCACTTGGGAACAGAGTAAGCAATAAACCTAGCCAGACACAGTGTTTTTTGGCTTACGACGTGAGAGGACATACAGCATTATACCACAAGAGCTTATAAATGTGCGAAGCAGGAAGTCCAGATATACTTAGCAGACATAAGTATTATTTCCCCAACACCAACTTTCCTTCYAGCCCCATTGTTTCCTAGTTTGATTATGCCCTGAGGCACAATAGCTATTCCCATTAAAAATGATTTTGTCTGTGGTGACTCTGTATTAACACAAGCATTTAATACTATTATATTATTACATATCATGTGGTGATTCCTTGCATATATATTTACACAGATTTTAAGAAAATACTTTCTGTGTTCCTTTCCACCCAATTACCTTCTAATATGCTGAGTTGAGTAAGAACACCAGAATATGCTTTTAACGAGTAGATCTTCAGTGATGCTTCAGTGTGAAAATATTATTTCCAATCCTGGATAACACTTTCAGTGAAGAGAATTGTGCTATAAAATCATTATTTCCTTTCATGTTATTTACTTTTCTTTTTTTTCTGAATTTGTTCAAATTCACATTTCTTCCCCAAGGTTTTCCTGTGATTCATAAATTCATCATTCTAACACTTCTCCCAAAAGATTATGGATGGTCCTCACTTGATGTTGGCAGCAATGGTATCGATGGGTTAGAGTGAATCATCTCCTGGCCAGACAGTAAACAAAACTTCCAACTAAGCTATATAGTACGTCATTTAACTTCAAACAAATCATTAACCTGATGTGAAGGAAAAGAGCTCTTCCAGATGCGAGGAGGATGATGAAGTCTAGGCATCTAATCTTTTATACATTGATATCTGTGATTCATGCAAACATGTAGGTGCTCATCAGTCCTCATGCAAGCACATAATAAGGAAACATAGATATTCTCCTTCAAATCTTCGTCAAGATGACACATAATATCTTGGAATAGGACTCGAGGCAAAGACCTTTTTGATAGAGTTCTAATTTAGTTTAATTTGCTCCCTCGGGCCAAGCAAAGCCAGAAGTCTTTTGAAGACCTTTTACTATTGAGGAATATATCAGTATTTCCTTATGTGTCCTTTCAAACTCCCTGTGAGGTTGTATTTGTGCCTTGCATTCTACCTACCACATTTTACACTGCTTTCTTTTAATTTGTCCTGATCAAAGTTGTGCCACAGTGCAGGTCACTTTTAGAGCCTTATTTACAAGGCTCTAGAACTGGCTGATACAGCTTAGAGCTGCAATTAAAATCACAAGCAAGCCGGGAGGAGCACACGTGTTCATTGCTTCTGTATTTCCTGCCATCATCAACCAAGCAAGATGGTTAAGTTTTCCAGAAATTGAGAAATTGCATTTTATCATCTGGACAGAACCTTCAATTCTGAGTTAAAATAGAAGTGATTTGAAATCAATGAAGAGGAGGAAAGTTGTTAAGATACTCGAAGGCAACAAAATAGATTCTAATTTATTCAGATTACAGATCATTTGAAGTACAGAAATATCCCTTAAGTCAAAGGAAACAGATGAATTGCTAGCTAAAAATGGCAAAAAATGACTTGACTTTCATGTCGGAAGGACAGTTATTTTCTACAGTTTTTGCAGTGAACTAGAGCTAAAATGAGCAGTTTATTTTGTATTTATTTGCCTTCAGACATGTTACTATATCTGGCCACATCATATGTACAATTGAGTCTTAAAATAGGATGATTGGGTTCACTGGATGACTCAGTGGATTGGCATGTAGAAGAGAGCACTCAACCGCCCAGTGAGTGATACTGGGGCAGGATGGCAGTGAGTGAACCTCGTTTTTTCCTTAGAGGTGTCTGGGTCTTCTCTGGAAGCAGCTGATGGTTTAAGTATTGTCTCTATATTACATTTCTACATTTCTGAGATAGTCACAGTTGATATTTGACATCCCTGATGTCAATTACCAATAGAGAAGCTAAAGGCTAAATAAACTACAGTGAAAAATATCCTCTGTTAGGTTTTGAGAGCATCATGGTCAGGCTGAAGATAAAATGATGGATAAGGGTAAAATGCTTCTGTTATAGCCGCCTGTAGTGCATATGCTGTGTGGATTAATAACAAATTCTTCTATTAAATAATACAAAGCAGGTAGTTCTCATGCGCACTAGATTAGCTTATCAGCCTAGAGTCTTTATCAATCTTTGGCCAGTCTAGCAATTTTACATGTTATATAAATGCAATTTTAGGTCAGCATGTTCTTCTTTTTTTTTTTTTTTTCCTTTTTAAATTTAAAGAACCATATCAAAGAAACTGGCCAATTTGAAGCTACTTATTTTCAGAGAAATAGGATGTCTGCCAACGTGGACAAAAAGTTACTATAATTCACATGATTGTACCTTAATCCTTGGTACAAATCAGTGAGGCCTGCCAGGACTTTGCAGTTATTTTAAAAAATCAAGCAGACTTTTAGACTTCTAAACATGTATTACACAGATATTTTAATTCTAAGGGGTTTTGGTTAAGAAATACTTTCTAATAAGGGACAAAATGAATATTTTCAGTGTAACTTCCTCTTTTGCTTCTCAGTCCTTAGGGCTTGATCAAAGTGGATTACCTAGAGGAATTAAATTTAAGTAATATGGTTTCAGATGTTTAAAAAATGAGAATGGTCTTGAGAGAATGAGAGAAARGTTGTCTCCAGTCTGTGGTGAAAGTACATGTCGGTTGTGAACCAAGTCTCCATATTCAATATGATACATACAAGTCTGTACAAATAAGTGCAATTAATTTACGCTCAGTCAGGTACCAGCTTCTAAATAGGCCTGTATTAAAAAAAAAAAAAAAAAAAGAAAGAAAAAAGAACCTTTATATTTTCAGGGATTTTTTTTCTGAAAACTGAGGGAACATGGTTGGTATTACTTTTGAGTTAATATTATATCTGTTGCTGAGAGTCTGTGAGATCACTTAGAAAACTGAAGAAATTACTGCAGTTTKATTAAAAAACAAGCAAGCAAACAAATCTTAACATTGCAATGGTGAGATACTGTAGCTCTCACAGCATTGTTTTTCTGTGCTTCCTTGTCCCCAAGGAAGATAAGTATTGAGATGGACGTCATAGGTACAGATGCTGAGCAGCTACTTCCGGATATAGCGAGAATAGATTGTTCTGCAGTTCTTTTTTAATGAATTATCAGGTGCATTTTTGATATAAGACAATGTTTTCTTACCATTGTATGTTACTTTGGAAAGATATCCAACATGTTTTTAATTTTACTCTCTTTTATTAACTTTTTATAAATCTTGTATTTTTATATGTACTTTTTAATTGATTATATAGCTTGATACTAACATTGTATTACTCTTCTGCTTCAGAAAAATGACTTTATAGTTGAACATCAATATATCTGGTGAATATTTGCCAGAATTCTCTATGTTGTAGTTAGTTTATTCATATTAATTATTTCACAACATTTTTGCTACATTACATTAACTCTTTCTGCCTTAAATTTGTTTTTCTCTCTAATATTATTTCATTTGTTCATCATTTTTCTCTGTCAAGAAGAGGGTTTTTTTGTTAATTTACATCTAATATTAAATTAATGATTAATCTCAATTTTATAATTAAAAATTAAGAAAAAAAMCCCAGTAATTTACCAGATAAATAAATGAGGATTTTTTTTTTACACACTAACATTTCTGTGTTGGAAGCATAAGAACAAGTAAAGAGCTCCCATACAACCTGTTAAGTAGCGAGGGATTAAGAGTAGGCTGCTTTTTGAGAGACTGGAAATCACTGATTTCAGTGTTGTGGCTAGCTGACCTCTGTGTTATGATGAGGAAGACATCAATGTGAAAATATTGTTTATATAGTCAATATTCTATGATAAATTTACTGGTACATCATTCATGGGAAATTTTTTTTTTTTTTTGAAAAAATAAAACAGGTATTTTATGATTGCAAGAAGGTAACAACAACAACAACAACAACAACAACAAATAAATATGAGTTTCAAGGGAGGAATATCTACTTACACTCAGAGCAGCAGAAAATTTTGTCCAATGTTACACACCAAAACCTGGCGGTTGAGCACAGTGTAGGCATTAGCCAAGCTCCTCTCTAAATTAAAAATTGGACAACTCACTATCTGCTGTTGTGAAACAAAACAGGAAAACATGAACTGTGTAATTTCAGAATCATCTCAATGACTTTGTATATCAATATATCAAGTGTAAATCCCCAAAACAAAACCAGGGTTTATGCTGAATCAGTGCTTTGTTTAGTGGAGAAGGACAATAATTAGTTAAAAAAACAAGACTCAGACTATTGTTCACTGTTCAATTAGCTATGTTACTTTTACCATGTTCCAGTCAATCCTTGAAGAATCCTGATGCCAAAACCTTTTAAGGAATCAGCAAGTGAAATAAATAGAAGACTAAAGGCTCATTAGAATATACAAGTGACTCACTGAAGAATGGTAAACAGCAGATTTGTTACTAAGRTTTAATACTGTTTTAAGAATTGTGTGTCTTTTGGATGTCACAATGAGTGCATAGATAGGAAAAGATGAGATAAGGTATCTATTTAGAGCAGCAGAAGATATAGTCAAATTTTATTGCATTATTCACAAGAAGTCTATAGTCAGCAGCAACYAGGGCAACAAAATGATCTTAGAACGGAAGCAAGTGTATTACTGAGTGGATTGTGTGTGTCTGCCTGTTTCATAGGTCACCTAAGGCCAGACCTTGATCATACCAAGAAAGCCAACTGAAATGAGAATCAGAATATCACTGTAGCATATACCTAAAATCTGAGAGTTACATAGAGCTACTTTAGTTCTGTTGTTGTTGTTGTTATTCCCTCCCATAATTAGGAAAAAAGATGAAAATTCTTTTAAGGGACTTAGATGGACTTGTCCATTTTATTTATTTTTTTTTTTTTTCAGGTTGTGATTAGTTTCAGCTTTCTTGCATTGTTTTACCCATATGCATTTCTACATTTTTATTTTTGGTAGGACCACTTATTTTAGAAACACCTATATTGATATTTTAGTAAGTTATTTAGTTCTGTCTGTATGTTTGTAGCCTATCCAGAGCCATATCTATATGAAGATAACCCGTGCTATATTTAGCATATATATCTGTATTCAGACAGATATTTCCTTGAATAAACTGAGCAGACTTTCTAAATGTGACATCAGATTGAAAATATTGCAGAGAGTGTTTTGGCTAACTGAGGACTGGTTGAAGTTATGTTGTTAGAAATTACTGGTACKTAAAAGAAACATGCAGTCATTTCCCACTGGATTTGTTTCCATAGTGATGAGAAGTTTAGAGGGTTTTAATGTTAGCCTCTCTGTGGGTATTTCAGATTTCATCATTACTTCAGATCCCAAAAACACCTTTTGAAATCAAGTGAGATTATTTTAACGAGGTATAACACATTCTGTGGACACTTGTCTTCTAAGATCATGATATGGGGATAACATTTACTTTAATTAATTTCCTCATTTAAAAGTAGTTGTCTGAGACCAAACTAGTCATTTTAAACTCCTTTTACATTCAATAGAAAAAAAAAAAGCAGCCATATCCAGGAGCAGCATTTCTAATCTCAACATAAACTCGTAAAGATTCATAGTATGAATTTTACTTAATATACAGGACTTTTTTTCCATTTTATGTTACTCTGAGGCCCAATTTATGTCTTATCTGACATCTGGACACACCTAAAATTCTGTCACTTGAAGTGATATTTTATTCTTGAAATATATGCCTGTCAGAAAGTAGGTTTTGAAGCCCACATAGGGCTTATACTTGAGATAGCTATACAGCGAGGAAACAGCTACTTTTAGATGCTAGTATAAGCTTTCTTGGTGGGTTGAATGTTGTGTTGAGTGTAGCCACTCTCATTTGACTTAAACGCTTAAGATAACTTGAGTATCGGTAATTTCATTGAAATGCCATGGAGGAAAAAAACATAACTGACTCACATCATTAATTTTCTTTCATTGGAAAATTGACCTTGATAATACCTCAGTTCTGCTCACGCTCTGCACAAGGACAACTGAAATATTTCTGCAGCTTAACTATAGGCTTCAGTGCAAAATTGTGAGTAATGGCCAGAGAGTCATGAGAAGATGCAGAGCTACCATTTGATGATGAAAGCACACAGATGCTCAAATAGTAGCCTGAGCTGCCCTGGGAGTGTTGTATAGAGCTACAGTTTGAGCTGTTGCCAATACCTTGTTCAATTGCTCACTCTCCCAATTCATTATCTAGACATGTTCAAAAGCCCGTGTATATGAACAAATTGTTATGAACTGAGGCTTAGAGAATGGAAAAATGGTAGGAGTTGAGTATAACTTTTAAATGGAAAGTRTGCTTAAACAGAAGGCAACAGGTATTGCTATTTTGAATGAATTTAGTTTATGTCAGCACTGTTGAGATCTTTGTTTGCTTTTGTCATTTTTTAGAACATAGACAAAAGTGCCCTGAGTTTTCACTGGGTGCCTTTCAGGGTTTTCAGTCCAAATTGTATGTAAGATGGCTTGCATTCACTGTGCTGGAATTCCCTCGGGGTTTTCTGGGTACTCTGTGCAATGCTAACCTTTCAMATCCAAGGATAACATTTCTGCAGCATTTTCCCACAGAATTCAATTACTAAATAGGTTCCATCTTTTCTGATTTGTTATGCTCAAACTCTTTAAGTTGTAGGCCTTAAAAAGCTTTCCTAGCAACTCAGTCATGGCAGGCATAAACTTATTTTCTTTAAGGACTCCCACAGTCTGATACTTGTTCTGCATTAGACTCTTTCCATATGTTTCAGTTTCTTCTCTGTCTTTGCAGAAGTGTGAACTCCTCATGAGTTATCAAACACAGTTGATATAAATTCAGGCAAATGTCATTTTCTAAGGTGAAGGGAGTTGTTGCAAAAGTTGAACCTTCCTAATTATCACTATTGTGGTGTGACAGCTCTGGGTCCTAGCACCTGGTCTAAGTTGAAGCTGTTTCTGTAACTCTTTCTGGTTATCTCCATATGTGAGCATTGTTTTTCTGCACATGGAGATAATGAGGARCAGTCAACTAGAAATATTTCCATGTACAAAAAACAACTCAAATACACCATTTTGGTGTTTCAGATGAATGGCACCTTTAAAATTGTGCTAAAACTTCTTGGATCTATCCCACATAAACATACTTGTCCTAATTGCTTTTTATATACAGTTTCCAAGAAGTTTCCAAGGAATCTACCAGAGTTCCTTCCTTTCATAATGACTCTGGTATTTAGAATGAAATCTTAAGTTGGATTTTATTYCCCAAATCCAGACAATATGAAAAAGTAGATATTTCATTGTCCTAAGAAAAGTGTGTCCAGGTAAAGAAAATCTTTTATTAATACAGAGTTGTCAGAATATCTGACCATTTGGAGTTAATGGATAAAGTTTTGGGAACTGGAGACTATTCCACGGAATTGGAAATTTCCCATCMAAACTTGTAAAGAGTTCAGCTAGTTTAGCTTACTACAGGTAATAGTACAGGATAACTTGCCTTCGATTTCTAAATACATATTAATAGCAGAAATGTGATCGTGGAGGGTACTGGAGTCTAACAGAGAGGGAAGGATAGAGGTGAGTTATGAATTTAGGAAATTTATCCTAGAAGAYTGCCTAGCACACAGTTGTGTGCTGTTGTGTCCTGCTGTCTGCATGTTTTCAGTGTGTCTTAGATCCTTCTTCAAAGCTTCAGGTGAAACTTTAGTGACAACCTATATTGGAAATAAGCAATCAGACTTGCAGTTTGAATACAAATTATTGCAGTTTCTTTTCTCCAGTAATATGTAAGCCTTCTTTATCTGTGTGTCTTAGATTATCAAAGATTTTTCTTTTCTTTTTTTTTTCACATATCAAATTAAAAAAAAATGCTTTTACGCTTTTTTCTACCTCTCCTTTTTTTTTCTTCTCTCTTCTTTTTAAAAATATATACTTTCTGCATCACCCCTCCAGATACAGCTTTCAACAGCTTGGGAGAATAAAGACAAGCTACATAAATGTATTAACCTTCTCAGACTAGGAAATAAAACAGCAACTTTCCCAAAGTGCATCTCTGGTTCTCCACCAAACTCTTGTCCCTGTTGTGACTATTAAAAATTGATTCATTGAAAATTCTAGAATTAATTTGTTTAAAACAAACCAAACACTTAATTTTGTTGCCAGGATGTTTTTTTTTTTTTTCTCCTGGGTCCAGCTAAACTCTGCACAGAAGGCAACATATGCCATGTGTTTATACATGCTTTGTTTGTTTGGAAGATCTTTTAGTTCGCAGCTGTTACTGGCTAGTTTGTTCTAGTTCTGTACACAGCCTGCATCTCAGAAGGTGAATGGATGGACATAAAAAAAAAGTCTTGTATCTGAATGTTAAGATTAAGATGTTGAGATTATTAGGTATCATCTGCCTTCTTTTTATGTAGATAAGTGCAAACAATCTCCTTGAATGCATTGTATTTTGGTGTCTCAGTTTCACTGAAAATTCAGATCTCTTTCAGTTTGGACACCAAATTAAGCAGGAAATGAAACAAGTGACTGCCAATACATCCAATTGTTCATACCATGGATGGAAACAGCGAAAATCACATGAGGGAATTCCAACGTCTCATCTGTTTAATTGCGCAACYGGGACCCATTTGGCCGACCATTCTTAATTGCTACCCTTACTCTTCCAGTCACACCAAGCAACTGCTCAGTGGAGAGTTGTCTGCTCTCTAATTCCTCTAAAATATATTCAGCAGGACCTGTTATGGTCATCCTGTGTTATGGTTTTCTTCCACCTGGCTGTATATCTTATCATATTGCTAAAAAATCTCATGGTGTAAGAGTGCTACGCTACACCCCTCCCACCACATGAATAGCGTGTGATCTTTCTGATAAGCAGAGACACTCTGATAATAAAAGATTCTGCTGATATTTTGAAAATGATTCTCAGGTTTGTGTCATTCTAGCACACAGGATTTTATCTTTTCTACTCTACTGATGCATCTTTTCTCCATCTACTGAAATCAACAGAAGAAAAAATACAGACGTTTCAGTAAAGCATGATTCGTCCTCTGACACAGGGAGAGCTGATTTGGCAGCATTGTTGTGGCAGAAAGCAAGCAGCGGTTAAAAAGAAAAAGAAGTAAAAGAATTAGGTTACCTAGCAATACGAAAGAAGTTAAGGAAAGGAAGTTTACACAGACAACACACTGGAAGCATAAAAAGAAATAGTCAAAGTATCACCACCTGCAAAGAATAATAGAGGG
>NW_020455619.1:209918-244798 GCF_003342845.1 Nothoprocta perdicaria
AAAAAAAAAAAAAAAAAAAAAAAAAAAAGAGAAATGAGGCTGCATGTTTCATGACACTATATATTCCTATATATATATTCCTATAACTTTAACTAGCTGAAGGACAAAAGTGAATCTGAATTTCTGAATAGATTCAGTAGAAATAGAAGCAACATGGAACTGTGTTCAAATCATGAATCACCCCTGATAAATGCAGGAATCACTGCAAATTTCTCAATGACTCTTTTCAAGGTTGCTTATTGTCTGCAGACCAAAGCAGTTTAGGTAGACAAATAAGGCACAGATAATTAACTTCATTTTGAGGCAGTTACCTGAAAAGAGATCCACCTCCAAACTACGCTTGACCAAATAACTTGTTCATTATACTCCAGATGCAGCAAAGGTGKGGTGGTTCCAAGTCTTCGAGTTCTCTCCAATCCCAAGGTAGTTCGAATCCTCTGCACCTCAGTTAAATACTTTTACATATTAGTCATTAAAGATTTAAAATTGTGTCTGCAGGAGATTTTCCTGGGTAGTTGATAGTTTTAGGTGCCTAAAACTCATTGATTTGGCAGTGTTATTCAAATAAAAATGCATATGTCGTAAAGAAACTATACTAGATATTCATCATCTTCCTCTGCCTTTTCTGATGTTTTCCCAATATTTGCATGTAGAAGACAACAAGGTTTCCTCGGGTTAAGCTAATCTCGAAGCTACACTTTTTATTTTTTATTTTTTTTAAGTATTGTTGTGTACTTAATAATGAAGTGTATGTGGCTTTGCACTGACAATTCTAACAAAATAATAGATGTAATAGGAAAGAGTATGTAAAAGATATTTTTTGGAACGTGAAAGTGAAAGATTCACATTTCACTTTTATGTCTTCTGTATTGATGAAGAACTAGGGTATGTATAAAATGAAAGGGTAACAAATGAATGTAGTTACATTTAGATTCCTAACAAAGATCACTGTGGCTGTGCACAAGCAAACAACCTCTCCCCTTCCAGGAACCTTCTGAATTTCATGCAGTGACCACCAGCCAAAGAGGCAGGACGTTTTAGGCATGCCAAGGCTATAAACTGATGTCACTCTCTCATAAAAATGCTATGAAAATATTTGAAAAGAAAGACTATATTTTATAGCAATATGTTTGCAAGTTAAATTTCTCTGACTTATTCACATGACATTTGTAAATAGCAGTAGAAATGACAGCTGGCTTGCATATTAGAAACAGAGCAATACAATTGCCATTTTCTTTTTTTCAGATAATCAGATAGGAAGTTCAGTTAGGGGGGAAAATATGCTGTGAAAAATAATTCTAGCAGAACAAGCCATTCCCTGAAAAATKCTCTACATTTTAACATAATTGTTGTTTCAGGCTATCAGTTCTTCTCATTGTTATCAAAATGAATAATACAGGAGGTGTTCTTGATAGATTGGAACCTTCGCAATCCAGCGAGTGGAATTAGGCTTTCTTTCTTCAGTAGCAACACAATCAAACGGGAAAATCTTTGACTAAAGAGTTTTTTACCAGATCTGTATCCAAACTTGTTTCTGTGGTCTTCAGGGCCACATAATGGGAAGCTGGTGAATAATCAAAGGTGTTTTTGCATGAAAGTAACACACTCAAGAAACTTCTAGTTTTCACACTCCATTATGAGCCATGACTTGAGTAAATGAATTCTGAGTGACGTTTTATTCATCTGCATTATGATATGCTATTTTCATTTTCATTAGACTGAATAATGTCTTGCCCCAAGCAGAAGTCCAGATTTCATATCTTTGAGAGCAGATTGTCAGTTATTTGGACACTAGTATAATTTTAGAATATTGCGCAGTTTTGTCACACATACGCACATGCATACATAATCCTTGCTAAATGACAGGTTATAGACCCTAGTCTGGGGTATTTCTGAACATTTTGCTTCCAGCATGTTTTCATGGTCAACGGCAAAGAGGGCTGAGCACTCACAATTCAGGTTATTATGGGAATGTTACACAAGCTCCAAATTTCTGCGCAGTAGATCCCAAGGATGGTAAAGGTTTGTGCTCTCACAAGTATTAGTCACTGGCAGCAATTCCAAGCATGACATGAAAACTACTTCTTCATTCCCCATATTGAGCTGCTGASTTTTAATATCATATATCCCTTTAACAAAATAGATCAATCACTCTCTGGTTATGAATGTGAGGAAGAAAAAATAATAATAATAAAATAAAATTTGAAGACAGTAACTATCTTCCTGCCCTTGTCTTTTGGACTGTTTCAACAAGTATTCACAGTTTTTCTTTTTTCTTTTTTTTTTTTTTTAATTTGCTTGTATTTATTAAGTTATATCTTCCTTTTCTCTCATCAGTGTAAGAGGGTAGACAAAAGCATATGAATGATAATATTATAGAACTTCTAAACGAGGTTAACTTTCAGGGGAGATGTGCAGCACATCATTATTGACAAAATTTTGTGACATTCTAATATCATAAAGATTGATGGAGATCCCATTTCTTGAGCAGCTGAAAGCAGATTCATGCTTGAAAAGAGCCTTTCCAAAGGAAATAGAAGTCAGCTAGTGAAAAAAACATAACGAGAACATGTAGCTCCTCAGTCTATGAAGGGCTTATATAAACTATTGCTGTTGTTTAGAAAGGACTTTGACATGAAATTGAATTAAGGAATCTGCCTCTCATCTTACGTCTTCACCAGTGTCCTCATCTCACCTCTATAATCTTTTTTAATAACTTACAAACTTCATAGAAGCCCATTTAGGCATTTAACTCCTTTATCATACTAAATGTTGTCACATATTCTGAGTATGCCCTTTTGGGGTATTGAGAGCGTGCTACCAAATAAATAAATAAATAAATAAATAATGACAACCTGGATCCATTGGAGAAAGAAGCAGCCTGCCTTTTTTGTTGTTGCTGTTTGCCTCAGAAAATATGCATCTTTGAAATAATGAAATTCACTGTCTTCATAGTTTAACTACAACCTGCATGTAACTACAACATGTGCTTGGAAAGGCTTTCTGAGTAAGATAGATCTGGAAATGGAAGTGGTGCAGCTGCGCTGCTGTCCCCAGTCTGATGCTATGAGAAGATGCAGGGACACATTATCTTGCATTTACCATTTCCCGGAGCTTTTAGCTCTGCACAGATCTTTGCTTTATTTTGTTTTGCCATTAAATCATCTGTCTTCATTACTGAGCTGTATTGTGCTGCATAGATACACTCAAAGACATCCAGAAAAGGGAAATATCTTACAACCATATCTATTTTTACCTAGAAGGAAGTGCTGGAATATGGATGTATTTCAGGGATATGATTCCACTATGCTGTTTGAACTATTCTGTCACTAAAGTAGCTCAACTGAAATTTAGAGTAAAATATGAGTAAAATATTGCTCAGTCCGTTGGCTTATGAAACATTTTAATGTCCTAAATGCAAACTCATACAAAACTCTTTTATAATGAGCAAAAAAAGACTTGCAGTCTGATGACATGTACTTTCTTTCTTGTGTCTTTTTCATTTTTTTTCCTCCTGATGGAGAAGTGTGAATATCAGTATAAATACATATTGAATTTATAAAATGATATTGAATGCTAAAATAAAACTGTCAGGTCTAAGACATGCCTTCAGTTGTAACATTAGCTCTCAGCATTTCTAGTATTTTTATGTATGTTACTCTTATATTTTTATTGTAATACTGCATATTTTGTAAGCTAGCTCTTTGCATCTTGTGCAGTCTGGTATGTCTTTACAGATGGATACACACATCATTCCACTATGTTGCTCTGTGTCGCTATGTCATTAATGTGATATGGATTTTAAACCATTTTTTTATGCTATTCTATACATAAGAGTAGTGCTGTGAAACTAGTGAAACAGTGAAATAGTCCTTTTTTTTTTTTTTTCCCCAGGTGCTGTACAAACACAAAACATAACAGGCATACGGTCTTTACATAAGGCTTCACAGTCTTGATATAAGACTGAAATAGGTGGATACAGACAGAAGGGACAGTGAAAGGAAAGGTACTCATCATGCAAGCAGGTAGTTTTACATATCAGGAACTCAACTAAACTTTTCTTGCAGACGTATCATTGTTTTGCAGGTGTGAAAAATCAGTGGATTTCAAGGATTGAACTTGAGCAAGAGCATCAGATGTTTAAGAAAAAAGAAAGGCACTATCTTAAAGATGTTGGAAAAATACTTCAAAAATATCCCAGAAAAGATGTGGAAAGATTGAAGTTGAGCCTCAAATTATAGGCTTTATAAAGTGAAAAGTTCTGCTAACTAAGAGAGAACAAATATTATGGCTGAATGTAAATGGAATGTTAAACTGTATTTACGCAGTTTACATTTACATAATATAAATACCTTTACATAAAGCTGTATATACTGTAAATACTGCAAATAACCTGAAAAAAATAACCTGAAAATTCCCTTTTCACATCATTCTAATGATATATTCTTTTTTCTAGCATTTTGTATAAGTTGTTTCTTCTGTCCTCTCTGGAGCTTCATAGTAAAAAATTAAAATTCCCTTGACAGCTGATTCAGTAAAATCATTGTTTTATGAGAGTCTCTGCATCTAGCTGTTTAAAAAAGTAATTTGTTTAATCACTTTTTTTTTGATTTCTCTCTCTCTCTCTCTAAATACATATACAACTTTTAACAGATAAGTAAAAAGACTATTGTATATTATATTCTCTGTCCTATAGAAAAGAATCAGTATATAAATGTATGAGGCAAAATTAGCCTTCTGAGGTTCAGTCAATGGGTTTTATCTTGGATTTTTTGTGACACAAGGTCTTGTAAGGTTGGAAAGCTGTATCCAGCACTAACAGCTATGATACAATATTTTATTTTTGGAGTTTATTGGTCCTATCTGTAACTATCTCATCAACCTTAARTAACAGCAGAAATCAATCTTTTCAAATAAACTTTGCATGATCTGAGTAACTAGCTGAGTACCTAGGTAACTGGTGATACTGCCTCTTCCTTTGTAGTATCTTACATATCAATTGCCATTGCATATTATCTAGTCACTGCTGCATTGATATCTTATTATCTATGACCGCTGAAACATGTCATATATCCTTGGGTTTWAGATATCAGGAGACAAGATATTCATTCCTCTCTTTGGTAGTTTATTTTCCAAAAAGATATTCAGATCTAATCCATTATTTTTGCCTGATCTCTTGATATTTTTACTTCATCTTCCAACTATAAGTTGTTATTATTCTTTTTTTTTTTCCTACTAATTCAAAAGTACTTTAATATCCAGTTTACCATAAGGTACAGATGCTTAAAAGCTGTAGCTAATTAATCAGAAATGGAACAAGATRTTTCCTTGGCCAGGTTGTGAGACTGAAGAGATTTCCTCACATTACCATCACCAGGGTGAAAAACCTTTAATTTTAAAAGGGCATTAACATGCAAACAAATGCTGCTTTCTGTTCATAGTAGATGATGCAGATTCAGAAACATTTTGATTGTTAGCATGAAAGGCTTTGGTATAGCCAGAACAATAAGTTAGTATCATAAACACAAGAAAAAGGTRTTTATTATTGATTTTGAAAAGGTATTTATTATTGATATGCACCTGTACCATATGAACTATTTGAAAACGACCCAATTTTCCAAGGAGGTGCTAAATATCTTCCCGAAAATTGTATCTCACAATTGTATCTCTTTGGGTGTCCATAAAGGCTATTTTTTCTTAGAAACTCCTTTACTTGTGAAAATGMCTTGTTGTCTGAGGAGATCCAAATTTCTTCCTCTGAATGTTTACAAAATTGTAATAAGCATGAACAAAAACAAGGGAGTGTAGGTCAGCCTAGTATCTAAAGCAAAATTATATTAATTTCTACAAAGCTAGTGCTTTTTAGCAATATACACTGGAACCTTGCCCAAACATACGGTAATAATTAATGATAAATATATTTAACAAAAATGAATTAAAAAAGAAAGAGGTTTTGTGGCAAAAAAATACCTGAGAAAGTCAAGAGGAGTAAATTTATTTCATCCTCCAAGTTTTTTTCTGTGCTGCTTCCAGATGTATTATAAATTTTCATGACTTTTGTATACTTTGATCTGGATAATAAAATTAGAAGAACTGAAAGTTAGGGCTGGATAGAAATGATTTTCCCATCCTTGAAGAATTTTTGAKATTTCAAACATTTTTCCCAGACTAAACTAGGATGAAAAATTAAACTGTCAAAAGTGTTTAAGAAATGAAGTTAAAAGATAAGGAACAGATTCTATAYGAGAAAAAATAAATAGACAAGAATTTTCAAGGTTTTTTTTCAGACTAGAAAACATATTTGTGGCTACTTTATATAAGGTAGATTAGTAATTGCTCACTGTGTGACCCAGAAGAAGAGCTCGGAACACAAAATGAAGCTTGCATATGATACATAAGTACTTTATTATAAGATGATGTATGAGCTAGAAGTTCACATGAATTTAGAAACAGTGATAATGTCCCCTAGGAAAGAAGTCAACCAGGACTAATAARTAGTAGACCCATAAACGTCTGAATTTCAGAAAATATTCTAAAGAAATATCCATATGCTTATTTGTTCTTTTACTCTTTCAAAYGATTACTTGTTCTTAACATCCTTGTTTAGACAGACTTTTCGGGTGACTTAGACATAAGTTTTTGCATTTTTATCTTATGTGAAAAAATATTAAAATGATATTAAATTCAAATGTTCTCTTATATTTTAAAGGCTTTATTTCTGTTGTCTTTAAAATATTTTTGCTAGTCTATAAAAAATAGAAATATTATCCTTGACAATTCCTGGGTTTAGATTCTTTAGGAAGTAGGAATTCTGATGTCTCTTAAAAAGTAAAAAGAAAGGTGGTGATGATGTGGGGGAAAGAATATCAGTAAACAATTTAAAGAGCTTTTAATTCTCTAGTAATTAACTTCAGTCAAAAATAAACTCTTGCAAAAATGAAAACATATGGAAGCTAATAATAGATTTTGGTAGARCATTTTCTCTTCAGGGCATTTTATATATTTACACATGTCTATATCATGCACTAGCACTGTTAAAGCACCCACAAAAGAAATCGGTAGAYCTATGAACACAGTAGGTGCTTTCTTATTTGGAGACTGGAATCTACAGGATCCATAAAACAATTGATAAATAGTTCCCATGGTATATGTCTAAAAAAAAATAAAGAAGACTTCATAAACATGGTAAGGAAATCAGTATCTTATGTAACAGACTCAACTTATGAGAGTTTTTCTACCCTTACTTAAAGTTTGAGGGCAAACTTCTAACAAACTTTGCATTCAGTAGATTTACTCATATACAGGAAACATCTGTGTCATCTATGTGTGTGCACTGTATATACAAATATATGAGAGAATATATTCCCTTTTCACTGTGACAAGTAGCTTTGACCAGCATTGACTTGGCTTCCTGAATTCAGTATAACACTATTTGCTCTATTCTAATTCTTATTAATAGCCAAAAGTCAAAAACTTTTCCAAAACTGAAATCTAATATCTAACTTGATGCTATCAGTGGAGAAGGGACAAAATGCCCATTTGATTTCTCTTCTGTGCTTATCTCTTTTTTTGAGTAATGTGCTATGTTTTATGACATCTTTCAGTTATCAACTTTTAATGTGTAACCAGTGGAATTATTGTTAAGAAACTGGTGAAAACATGTTACAATACACTACTTTTTCTTTATCAAATATTCTGGTTTAACTCTAGGAATTTCAGTTCCGTGTCTAATGGGAATAGATTCTTGAGCCTACCTGTTGACCATTTTTTCAGCAGCTTACAACAAAACCTAAAATTTTGGAAGGATGTTGCAAGTGCATTTTGTGCACACAAAACATTGGTAACAGTGAAATGCAAGTCATCAAGATGGCCTGTGAGTACAAGTGAAAAATCCTGTAAAAGTCATTACATTTTGAATGCACTTCACATTTTATGCATAAATATATGTATGCTGAGGATGCACAAGCTACAGTGAAAGATGTAGCACGCATACACAGATAGGAAATTATATCCTGACTTTGCTTTWTGGAAGTTGAACAGCAGAACATGAAGTCTTATAATAATACTCTGGTCAAACAGGCATGCAAAACTGTTAAACATCTGAACTGAGGAAATTAAATAGCAACAAGAACATTACATAGATAATTTTTAAGAATGCTACCCCTTCTGGGGTGCTGGAATTCTTTGAATTTGTGTGGATATCTATAAATAGGCACTTTTTGGCCCTTCTACTCTCTTCTCATCCTAAACGTGTTCATACGTATAGAAAGAGATTGTCAATTGCCTATAAGGAGAGCTTAGTGTGACTACSTCAAAGGGAGCTGTCTGGGCTGTAATTTGAATAAGATAAATTTTGTCTCTAATACCCTGTTTTGGAGTAAGGGATTCATAAAGGTCATTTATCATTCAAGACTGTTCATGGAAGGAAGGTTAGAAATTGAGCTAATGCCGTTGTGTGATGTTCAAGGAGGTCAGTCTATTTCATATATGGAAGAACAAAACAAGGTGAGGGACAAATAATATCCTGAGTGTAGCAAAAAWAATGTGATGAAATTGTAATGGTTACCATAGTTTTAGCTATAAGGATGTTTTAAGACCACCCTTACTTCAAATAAGAGTTAATTCAAAGATGTTTTTGGAGTACTACAGCTCTGTTTTATAAGAGACGGTGTAACTATTTCTGTTATTGCACTTTCTCAGACTTTGAATACCTCTACGAAACCAATGTAAATATTACAAAATTGAACAGTATTAGTGGAGGACAAGTGAAAATCTTAGCAGAAAGCTGTTTTGTTTTTATGAGTAATTAGGTATTATTACTAAATATTACTATTTACATATTACATATTACTATAAGTTTCCTCTGCAGTTTCACCTTTTCCTAGGCAAGTAAAAGATCACTATAAAGTCAATTTCAAGAAACTGAACAGCTGAGAAATGATATGGACAGCTTCTGAGATGTTAGTACAATATTAAGTTACCTTTTTCTCATAAAGTCCTATAATATTTAAGAATACCATCAGAGAATAGGTAAGTGTTGTTAATCAGAATTTGATCTTTAAGACTAGCTTTAAGTCACAGATTTTGTATAATGAAAACATGTCTTTCATTATGTAGTAAAGCTGAATATGTTTCCCTTGTAAGGATTTAATACTGCAAAAGTGCAATATTCATCAAAATTCTTGAGTAAAATACCCAGAAAATCAAAATCCTATGTTGGATTTTATCCTACAATTTCTCAAAATTAATTGAGATGCCCCAAACCTTTGCATTTCTCTTCAGAACATAGTGAGTTCCCAAGCCCTGAAGTACACACTCTCTAGCTTGCCCTGGCTTTGTTGATTAGGTAGCTTTCCAAAGGTCACATGTAAGGATCTGGAAAATCAGTCTGCCTTTAAAAGTGGAAAAGTAGCTGGTAGTTTCAGGGACATAATGGGGTGTTTGGAGAAAGCACAGGGATTCTATCTTCTTGAAGGTGTGAGAGATTATTTCTGGGTGAGGATTTGTCTGGAGACTGTAGCTAAGAGGAGTGTGACCTCTACATTAGCAGTCGTGGAAAAACACAAATTCTCCTTCATATGAGGCTGGAATGGTCCAATTGCACAACTCCTTGGTCCCTCACCATCGCTGTGGCTTTAATACAAATAAACATCTCCTAGGCAGAAAATGAGCTGAGGGCTTGRATAGCATTGATTATTTAGTGTATTAGCAGAGGGCAGAGTTTACATGCAGTATCAATTAGAAAATATTTGGCAAGGAAAGCAAGGCCAAAGGCCTTTCTGTTTCATGGCCAAATTCTGCTCGTTTTCCTCACATAAGTAATTCCAGTGAAATCAGCTGGAGCTTGGTAATTCTACTACAATCCTTAAATCTCTTTTAAGCTGYAGTTGAAATTCAAAAACATTTTAAAGGGAAACTTTTAACCTCTGTCCCTAGTTACAAATTTGACTGCTTCCTTTATCATCCTCTTCTAAGATCACCTCTATGCGAATGCTTAAAAAAGCCTTCCAGATATTTTCCTCTCATTCTCTTTCTTTAAACAACATGATTTGTATTTATTTCCCTTAACACTCTGACAGATTTCTTATAAATTCAACTTCATAGCGATCAGAGCTGCTCTTTGAACTTTCCCATAACAAAGAAGGATTCAGAATTACCAAAGGCATTCTCATATTCCATGTTAAAAGATATGTTTCAGTCTATTTTCTCTATATTAACCCGTGCCAACAAAGGCAATGTTTTGTGTAAGAGAACTTTCCTCAGAAAAGAAAAGCCATGGCCAGATGCAGTCAAGGTGTAGATAGGATCAACCACATCATGTGGTTGCCACATCCTCGTTTGTTGAAGAAGAAGGAAAAAAAAACACACTAAAGCACAGCTATTTATTTGCCACATGAAACGAGTTAGCTAAAAACATGTAATTGTTTAGGATTTGTTCAGAACAATTTGTTCAGTCATCCTGTGTGCAGCCCTATTTTTGAATATGAAATGATTAATATATAACCTGTAATCTTTTGATTTTTTTTTCCAAACAGAATACAATCATGGCAAACTTCCTGTGACTGAAATGTTCAACCATTTTCTTGTAAAAAAATGAATTACTTGGAAGCTGTTCAGACCTAACACCTTCCTAATGCTTGGCTTGTCGCATAAAGTTTCCTGTGAATTTGAGCTACCTTYGATGTTTTCATTAGTGAGCCCCATATCTAACCAAGTCAAGATTGGGATGCTTCTAGCTGCTGAATTTAGTGCATGCTGKTTTTTTTTCTAATCAGAGTAATTAAATACAGGTATCATAGTTCCTTAAATATCCATCAAAATGSTTCAAAACCTGGAATAAATTTCTAGCAGTTTAAAATGACTGGACTTAAAGTTATATATTTGAGAACCAAAACAAGTTGATGATTTTCTGCATTTCCAATGTTTGCTGTTTCCTGAATGTTTAGAGCTAAGCTGTGTTAATGATGACTTAAAAAATCCATCTTATCCTGATAAATATTTTCAGTAACTACAGGTCTACAAAGAGTGGATGTGTGTGGATGTGGATATAATGTTTGTATGCAGCTAGATAAGTAGGATGTCTGAAAAATATAAATCTCAATTCTTTTTATCAGATTGTCTGTTTTCCTTCCAATTGAAAAGCATGTAAGCTTTTTTTTTTTTTTTTTTTTTTTTAATTTGGTATAGATTTCTTTCTGATATATGTGCTACTTTGTGTACTTCCTATGTCCTGAAACTACAAAAGGACATTTTAGGAAAATAAGCGGAGAAATGACACTTTAAGTAATTTTATGACTTTCTCTTTAATTTTGAATGGTTTGATTTCAGGACAATTTTTGTGGAAGAGCCAAAATACTGTTTCTCACTAAAGCTAGTCTGCTTCTTATGTTTCTTCATTATCATATTTGTTCATGGAACTTTACTGCCTAACAGCGAGTGAACCCCAKGGACACTGGAAATAACAATTCCTGATTTGTATTTTAGAGAGGTAGCACAAAAGARGAAACACCATTTTGCAGGTGTTGAAAAACAACGAGCCTGAGGCTAGCTCAATTGCATTCTCAAATGAGAGTCCCACAGTGAAACATCCCCTGGACTCTCATGGGACTTCAAGTAAAGAATATTTAAAATTAGAACTTGTGAAGATTTGGAGGAGAATCTCATTTTAAGATAAAGTGTTGGTATGAATTAATGATGGCAGTTGGTCTGAATCAGGATTTGAATACTTTTGTTTGTTTGTTTGTTTTTGCATGGCATATGAACTCTGTTGTAGAAATGTCAGTGTCTCTACCCTTGTAGATTACAGCACAAGTTCTAGGAGAAAGAGATCTACCTTATAATAGGTTGGTACTTACAGTTACTGAAGCTGTGAAGTTCCTTGATTTTAAGCCAGGGCAGAGCAAATAATTATAACTGTCAGAAATTCTATAAGGGAGAAAATTATTCTACCTCTGTTTTATGCACAATTATTTTTCATTACTCCACTTTTCAGTTATTTCTTACAGCCAAGAGTAAAGTTCCAATTAGACCCAAGTCTAATTCAAGCCCTCTAATTCAAACCCTTTGGATATCACCTGAATGCAGATCAGATAAAGGCCTTTTTGTGTCCAACCAGTTGATGTAATGCAGCAAAATCTGGAYGCTCAAGTATTTGGTAGTATGTCACATAGAGGCTGGAGCAAACTTCGACCATAAAATTCTAAGCTGGAAAACCAACTTTTTCTGCCTTGCCCTACTCGGGGCACATTGAAATATATAGAAGGAGTTGCACTAACTAGACCAGACCCATGATTGCTATAGAGAGAAAGGTGTAAATCCATGGAAAAGAAAAAGTGTGAACAGAAGAGATAACTCTTGAAATATGGCCTTTCTGTTTTGAATGAGCAAGAGTAACAGGTTAATAAGGTAATTTATATGAATAAATCTAGTGCATGTGACACAGCTAGATCTTTCCCAGTCTTGTGTTTGTAAATTATATATGAACTGAAAATAGTTTAATGTCCCTAATACTTTTTTCAGACATTAAATATTGCTTCAAAGGGGTTTTGAAGAGGAATAATCTCTAGTCCCTGAGTAACCTGCACCACAGAAGCCATACTCAGAAGCTCAAAGAGAAAAATTACTTATGTCCCTGCAGGTACATGTTGAACTATTTGTATGTGTTGTCTCTGGGCATGAGTCACAATCTTTGTGTACTACCAATGGCAATTAGTCTGTCTCAGTGCCATGCATCAGTGTCACTAAGTGTTAATAGACGGACTACAGCATTGCTAGGTTGCCTCCAAAGGCTCTAATGCCTCGTCATTTGACAAATTACAAGGGAGAGCAAATAATAAACATCTGCACTGTGCTCCCTGGTGATTACCCCACCCATGGGCAAGATCCAGGGTTGAAGCCCCAGGATTTTGCCTTTGACATTTTCTATTGAAGATACAGAATAAGGCAGAAATTCTGTTTTTCTCAACTAGGTAGAACAGAAGGATTGTAACAATGACCTAAAACAGATTCATCTATCCCTGAATGATAAGCAATCAGTCTGAAGAGATGCTCCTGGCTCCACATCAAAGGAAGAGGTTGCCACCTTTTCCAGAAAACATGTCAGGCTGACTGTGACCCTGAAGTTTAAAGGCAGACACGTGGGGACCTGAAGCTTGTGCCATCTCAAACTCTGGCCAGTTTTATGCCACCACTGCAGTAGCTGTAGCCAAGGACACATCCCAAAGAACAATACATGTGTGCAAGCCTTAGTTACATGTCAGTTCTATCTTTTAATTTCGGGGAAGGCAGAAKGGAAGAGAAAAGGAGAGGGAGGTAAGAAAGACGTTGATCTCCTGTAGTTTTACATGTTCAGCCTTAGGGAGATAATGAGACCTTGGATGCCCCAGGTGAGGTCCGATGAGTAGATTATTCTATGTAATCAATAAATTACTTATTCACAACACAGAAATGATAGAAGTATCTTGACAGAGACCGCCTGATCAGAGGGTCACTCCAGTCTTCCCTGACTGAGGAGACTTCCCTGGCTTCCCTGCTCCTTTCAGAGCTGAGGATTTTGCTGTACATTCACATTTACTTCCTCACTGACTGACTTCTAGTACTGGAAAACTAAGTATTGACAAAACTCTGTACTCAGATGTAGGCATTAACTACATGACATTTCAGTAAGTGAAGAATATGTATTTCTAAATCCAGCTAAGCATCGTAATTAGTGCTGGTGTTTCTTTCCTTAGATTTTGTTTTGATTGAACTTTTTTATTTTTTCCCCTGTAAGAGAAGTGATTTACTGTGGTTTTAAATTTAGTGTTCTTTGTATTCTATTTTGTTGTATGCATTTTAAGTCTCAAATAAAAATCAGTCATTTTACCACTGCTGCTGTTGATATTTGTTATCAGTAGAGTCACTTCTATCTTTTTCAAATGTCTGAAACCAAGCTAGAATCAGCTTTTTAATCAATAAGTCAATATTTTTTATGCTTATTTAATATTCTCAATTGTAACTTTCTGTTTTGTGTTATACCACACACACACACATATATATAAACATGGAAAGAATATCTTCTTTTAAAACTACATGGTATATTGCTGTTAATTAAATCAATGTCAGCTTTCCAACTGCATGATTTGAATTGGACTGTATAAAATGAATTACAATAGCACCCACTGTGATAGGCTATGACATGCTGTCATTGATTTATTTCCCTGTAGTCCTTCTAAACTTTTAGTTCAGTGAACCCCTCAACATGAGACAGAGTAAGCAAAGTAAAATTAGTATTTAGGTAAGGAATACCAGATGATTTATCTAATAAATCAAAGAAACAAGCTAACTMACTCACTTCCCTCAAGCATTTGTCCTTCAAATCTTATATATCCTTCTCCTGTCTAATTTAATTTTTTTCTCCTTGTTTTTCTTCAACAGAAATATGAAATTTAGAACTGAATACCTGGGTGGGAAAAGCTGCAATTTAAGTGTATAATGCACAACATGATTCTCTCTATGGAAAACTAGATTAGAGATTGGGAGTATCTAACATTTAAGTTATGTCATTTTTTTGTGACTGYCAATTTCCACAGGGCTGGGTGCTGSTCCTACTAATCCATTACTAATGGGTGAAATTTTGATAGCTTTACCGCATTCTGCTGGCATACTGCTCCTTCAAGAGCTGCAGATGAGAAAGGTAATATTACTGCAGCTGATGGCAGCAGTTTCTGACTTATAGGCATCCTGCAAGCAAAAATATCTAGCAAACCTCACACTCATAGTCTGTGAAGTCGTGGGATAGCAGTTCCCTGCCTTTGGGCTTTCTCCAACTTCTGCATCACCTGTTATTTTCCCTTTGGAATTTTCTCACATTCATGATCAGCCACAGAAAAAACAGTTTTGGCCTCTAATTCTATTCTAGGAGTAATTTTTATGTTCTTAGATATCCRTGTAAGAAACCTCTGAGTATGTTAATGATCCTGAGAAACAACCTAAGCAAGATGGTGCTAAAGAACAAGTTGTTTCTAGAAAGCACTAGAGGTTTAAAAATGACATGATCTTAACTACTTTGAAGTCTGTATGTTTTTATTTCTTTAACTGGAAGGAGATCCGTGTTATTGAGATCAACTGCACATTTTCAGATTGTTTGACTAATTTAAGGGACATGGTAATGTGTTATTATTATGGCTAATTCTCCCCATGTATTGGAATACTAGACAGAAATACAGAGTATTGGCAACTTACATATAAATGACCAGGGCACTTTCTTCTTTCAGTGTGTTTACTTGGTGGACCTGTTTAAACTATTCCTTTTGACTAAGTTGAAGTGTCAAGTAATCACACTCTTTCATGAATGTTATGGAAATTAAACAAAATCATTCAGCTAGTTGGTCTTTTGAAATACRTAGTGTATTCTCTGAGCCATAGCAGTGTTGCAATGTCATGTTATAATAATACCTTATAGCACAAACGAAAAAAAATCTTTCAAAATTAGTTATTCTCTCCCCAGGAAGGTGGTAGCTGGATAACTATCACCTACCTGTGCATATTTCCTGCAAGAAATTTCTGCGAACATGAAGGTCATAGTTTTCCAAGAATATTGAGAGTTTTATCTCTATAGTTCAGTGGCATTAAGTTGCATAGTGAATCTTGGACTCAGCATATGCAATAATCAGGAAATTTGAAATAGCTTTCTGGCATTGCCTACTGAGACTACCAGAGCAGCATAAAATATTATGCCTTTTTTTTTTTTTTGGAAAATCAATAAATAATATCTGCAATTATATTAGCTGAATCAGATTCTAATGTCAAAATCATTATAAAGAAAGCTTCCTTTATTTTATAATGAATGAAAATGGTGTATAAATGCCTGTCCAAGATGCTATAGACATTCTGATGACATTTAAACCCAGGAAAAATATCATCATTTGAAAAGTTTCATTTGTTTAACAACAAATATATTACGTCAGAGTAACATTTACTGTTAGTGTGACACTAATCATTAGCTGTTCCACTAAGTTCAGTGTCCTACTGTTCAGCATATAAACACAGTATGAGAAAGATGAGAAAATCCATGGTATTACTATCCCATGGCAATACCACTACAAACTTTTCAGGCAGATCTGAACCCTCTTGCAGTGGCTCAAAGCCAGTCTAATGTATTTTGCCCCACTGCAGGACTGAGTTTATTCCCAACACTATAGCAGCTACAGCAATGTAGGCATTTTTCTTACATGGAGCACTGACTGGGTGAAGTTGCACTGCAGAGAGGCACCAGGAAGAAGCAGACAAAGGACCAACAACTTCTGCATGTCCCCAAGAAGATCATGAGCAGCAGCAGAGATACTGCATAACTAACAAAGTAGTATAAGATGGTTTGCCAAAACTTCAGTTTAATTACAAACTCTTGTCAGGAAGGTTAAACTCTGACATTTGAATGCTCTCATTTTTTACATTAAGGTAGCACAGACAGAACATTACTCTCAGAAATGTTAGAACTGTGTATATTTAGATTTAACTATTGATTTAATCAAAATTATTTAATAAACCTTTACCTTTGGCTAGACAGCTCCTAAGAAGACAGCACTCACAGAATAGCACACGCTGAATAGCCTCTCTTTTTCCAAAATATGCTCTCAGCTCTTGGGAGGCCATCTCTGCACACTGAGACCATGAGAAGAAAAGAATGGTCTGTGCACCTGTAATCTAAGTATCCGTTAACACACTGGAGTGAAATATTACTCTTCTCAAGAAGATTTTTTTTATTGTTGTGTGTTAGTGAAACTTTGTTTTTCATTATGTCCTTTGATGGCAAATAGCCTAGTTCTTAACCTTTGCAAATTAAAAGTCAACTAATTCAACAAAACTTGTCTAAGGCAGATACAGCTATAAACATCCTATCATGACTTAAGAAGTTTTGGGTAGACTAATAGATTGGTTCAATAGTAGTCAATGCTGTTAGTGTCAATCTTTTAAGCAAAAAAGAAAAAAAGAAATTTTGTGCTACACAGACATGTCTCACACAGACTGTTAAATGGCCAATAGAACATGTCAACAGTAAGTTGTAAAACTACCTTTTACYGGTGCTATGAGAAGAGAGAGAAAAAATGCCTTTTGGAAATAGGTATTTTGAGTTTCAGGTTGTTTTAGGAAGATGGAAGCTCAGGACACTGTATATATGCACATATATTCATGCAGGGGGTTTGCCCAATATCACATACAGAACAAGATTTAATTTCTGACAACCCAGCCTGAACATCAAGAATGTCAAAGAAGCTGAAAATATATGAACGGACATTGCATATTAAGTTTAGTCCRAAAAAAAAAAAAAAAAAAAAAAAMCCATAGCTGGGAGAATTGGTTGGTATCAGTTTCAAGCTGGATATCCAAAAGCTCAGACCATGGACCTTAAAGCAACAATTGCAAGCAATTTTTTAAGGTTTATGTTACATAATGGCAGTCTCAGTAGTGGCCTGTATGCAGTTCTGATGTTTTTTCAGTCTRCTATGTCTTGCCTGCAAGAGGGCTTAGTGAGAAAGCTGTGTTCACTTCTCAGCATATGTTGTGTGGTCTGCTACCATTCACTACACTTGGACGGTTCTGGTTTCTTTTCAGTAAGAAGCTACTGAAATCATCTGTTAAATACCTCTGGGTGTTGCTAAACTAAGCAATTCATTTCCTGTGAGTGGTCCTAGTAATTTTTTTGCATTGAAGAAAGCAATTAACCCATCCTATCCCCTCCTCCCATTTTATGAATCCTCCTGGTTGCCTTCCAGATACTTCCATTTTTACATAATCTACATCCCCATAATTTAATACTCCTTACCAATCTTCAGATATCACCTACTCACACAGTCGTGAACAACTCTTCAGAAGGAAATTCCTGTTAAATTTCCTGCTGAGTAGCTGAGTGTGATAATGTTCCACATAAAAGTATGGGGAAAAATGAGATCAGATATAGATAATTCTGATAATTCTTGACATTTTTGGCAGGCCACACTGCATTGTGRGGACTGTATCTCTTTGGTTAGAGATATCTGTGAAAGATAAGCTTTTAAACTTCATTGCTGTTTTTCTGCTACTAMGAAAAACAAAACCAAGAAAGATTGTTTGAATAATTTGAAAGAGAATAATTTGAAAGGCACACAGCATAAAGATTCTATTAGAACAGAGAGAAATCTCTACATTTTTATGTTAAATTCTTCATTACATTAGAATCTGGTGTGCAAAGAAGAGCTGTGATGAGTCATAGGAATGATTCATTCAGTCCTAGTTCTRGCTACAAGAAAATGTGGGTTGCATGCATTTCAATGTCAGCAATAGTATGGATGATATGATGGTGCTTGATGTAAAAAAAAAACAATATTAGAACAATGGCAAAATGCAGCTGCAATGGCACTATATTGTGTCATTTTTAGTTGAGTTTTCTAAGAAGTGAGGCATATGTGATCACATTTCCTGTATGTCTCCCAGCACTTCTCCTATCCCATTCACCCAACACTGGTTTAGTTTCCTGCTCAGTCTTTGGCAGGGCACTGGATGACAGCTGTTCTGCAGCAAGCCTCCCTGATATGCGGCTAAAGAGCTGTCTAGGCTCTCATGCCGTGAGAGCGTTTGCCCTAGYAAGAGCTAAAATGTGGAATGATAACAGTCAAAAAGTCTTTGTCAAATGGCATATACTTAATTTAGGACTTGTATACATGCTAACAAGAAAAGCTAAGAAACAAGACAGAAAGCAGAAAGTATATCTGTACTTATAATCCCGTCTTCAGAAAACCGGACTTCACTTGGTCAACTACTCAGAGAAAAACTTAGTTTTACTTTACTAGTCAATATCCTGCTACTTCATACTGTGGTAATTTTTTTTTTTTTTTTTTGAACAGAGGACATACTCTTCCTCCCTCTCTCTTTTTATTGAAAATATTTCAATGCTTCCTCTCTGTCTAAGGAAATACTTGTATTTAATTAATGCAATGAGATAAAATGAGAAACACTGGACCACACAGAAAGATGGGGCAAGTAGCATGAAAGCACATTAAGTTGAACATAAAATTACAGCTTCCATGCAGAGGAATCCATAAACTTCTGGGTCTTTGCATTGGGATTTTAAATGGAGAATAGSGCAAGTAGAACTCTTTGAAAATTTCTGGCTTAACTTTTCAAAGAAGAGAAGAAAGTATGTTTTAATTGTTCCTTGTAGTGTTACCAGTAGCATAGAAACACAGAAATTAGTTGAAATAGAGCTGAATTTGTACACTTTTTGAGAGGTGAGTACAAAGTTGACATTTCCAACTGMAGGAAACCCAGAAGGATCATGACTGTTTTGGATAAGTCAGCTCATATTTCTTATTAGAAACAATGGAAAATTCTCCTTGGAATATGTTATAGCTGCCAGCAGATAACTAGGCCTCTGAAAAGTCCCTGGCTTGAAATTAAGCTAACTAAGCAGGATGTGGAAAGTTAGTGTACATGGAATGAGACATTGCTGAACATAGATAACAATGTGAGAAGAGAACAAGAGTCACTGAGTGCTGTGAGAGTGATTGGATTTTGTCGGTTATTAAYGGGGGATTGCATGAGAAAAAGGCTGAATTTTGTGTGTTGTTGAAGGGGAGAGTAGAAGGCCTTCAGTAGAGCAGACTCTTACAAGGCTAACAGTACCTGGGTGATCTTACCAGGTGATAAAGCATCTGGCATGGTGAATGAAGTAAAATTAGGACCAGCGAGGAGAAAGTAATTAGGGGTTTGTTGTTTATTTTGGTGGAGATTGAGGTGGAAAAAAAGGAAAAAAATGAGATAAGTGAAAGGCAAATACTACATTCAAGATGGTTCAATAAAATCTGCCAGGCCCTCTTGCCTATCAGTGCAATCTAAATAAGGACAATTAACAAGACTTGTTGTTATGACTATACCACTTCTGCTGCTTCCATGAAACTGTTTCCAAGGCCATGTGAACTTGGGGTTGCTTTTCCTGGCAAACAGGACGCTATATGGCCAAGTGTCCTCATCACTGTCAGCGTATTTCAGTATTCCAGGCCCGACAGCACTGGCAAGGACTGACCACTTTTTAAGAGGGCTGAGAAATGCAATACATTTTTTTATTTCAGTTTAGAAACTGAATTATAACCAAACTCCATCTTCTAGAAGAGAGTATGTCAACGCTCACACAACAGGGTACATTACTTAGTGCATTACTTTCCTTTCTCCAGTATTCAGTTTCTTTGGTCTGAAGTGTGAATCATGCAGTACAGCTAGATCAGCTACTGCTTTTATGACTTTGTAGCTGGTGGAAAGAGATGATTCCTTCTCACATTTAGAACAGTGATGTAACCTTCAAAAAGTTTTGACTTTTTGTATGGTTACTTTGTAGCTGGTGGAAAGAGATGATTCCTTCTCACATTTAGAACAGTGATGTAACCTTCAAAAAGTTTTTGACATTGTCTCCAGTATCATTTTCATAGCCAAACTGATGAAGTACAGACTATATAAATGGACAGGTAAGTATGTTGAAAACTGGCTGAGCTGCTTTGCTTAGTCAGTTGTGATCAACACAATGACTTTCAGCTGAAGGTCGGTCTCCAGCAGTGTRGCCCAGAGGTCCATGCTAGCACCAGTATTATTTAATCTCTTAATTAAATATCCAGATGACGTGACAGAGGCCACCGTAATCCAGTTTAAAGATGATCAGGAGGATCATCTCTCATAGGAGAGATGTTTAGCCATCTCCATGTTTAGCATGGAGAAGAGAAAGCTCAGGGGGAAGCTCCTCAGTGTGACTAAATATCTGATGAAGGAATAAAGAAAATTGAGCTAGGCTCCTCTCTGTGATGGCTAGAGACAAGACTAGAGGTCATGGGCACAGATTCAAATGAGGGAAGTTCCATGTAAATATAAGGAAAATCTTTTTTTACTATCAAGGTGACTGAGCCCTGGAGCAGGTTTTCCAGGGAGGTGGCAAAGTTTCCACTCTTGTAGATATTCAAGTCATCTGTGCAGGGTCCTGGACAACCCAGCTGATGCTGCTTTACACAGRGGGTTGGTTGAGACAATGTCCAGGGTTGCCTTCCAACCTCAGTGATTCTGGGATCCCACAAAGAGATTCTGAACTGATATGATAATTTTGTATATCTGACTCCTTGACCAACAATTTTAATTTTTATCTTTATAAATGACATCTCACTGGGGGCATATTTGGATGATTTATGTTTTTAATGTAATCTGAAAAAACACAAGGATATTCTTTCACTTAGAAAGTTTTCACAAATAAGGATGGATACTCATTTTGAAAGGGATGAAGCAGTCCTTGGCCAGGTAATTGGAATGTTTATTATGGCCCAAACATTTCTAGACCAAATATTTGGTCTGACATCCATCCAACATTGTTTGTAGGGACATCTGCTTTCTATGTGACACATCAGATCCAATTTTTGTGGCATTGTTTAAATAAGCCCTTGAGAGGCCCCAAAGAGCCCTTCAATCATTGTAAAAACAAGGCATCAGTTACTCTGGTGATTCAGTTGGAGAACAGTACGTTGTGATTTTTCTCACTTATTTCATAGCTTGTTTCATGTTTCCAGAATTTTTAGAAGGAGTATTTATTTTTTTTTAATTTGATGCCTGAGGAAAGTAGGAATGCATCTTCTTTTCACCTTTTTCTTCTTGTGTTTAGAATATGTTTTATTTCATACAGTATAACCTTTGAGGACAAGGTGGACTAGAAAAGGGTTAGAGACTATATTGTCTCTATTGTCTCTATTGTATCTCAGTGATGAGGATGAGATTGGAATCACCCAGAATGATGGTGGTGATGGTGCTGGGTTCTTTTTAATACACAACTTGCTTCACCAATTAAAGTCTAGGACAAATGTTTTCTCTAGTCTGTTTTTTCCTTTATTTTTAAGGACAAGTTGAAAAAATTTGGGTATGTAAGAGAAAGAAGAACTGAAGATCAGTGATAAAATTTATGACTGGGGCATATAGAAATAGCTTGTTCYAGCTGAGACCACTGCAGTGCTGGATATGTCTTAACATGCCTACCTTCATGCTTTAAAGCTTAAGAATGACAGTGACAAATAAATTATTTGCTGTAAACCCTCTGCCACTGGAGATAATTAATCTTCTTGGCAACATTTAGAGGGATAATAATCTGTCTGGATAGCTAATTTCCTGTCTTCCCACACAAAATCAATTATATATTTAAACTAAAGTTTTTAAATTATTTTTAATTTTTTAGTGGGAACTTTGAAACAGTATGCTAAAGATAAGATCATTGTTTTATCCTCATGTTTTCCAYGGAAAAGGATAGAACTACTACCCTGCATCTTTGTGCCAGAAAAAGTGTCCCTGGAGCCAGCTGGGATGTTCCTTATCAGAAGCACATGGAATTAGGACAGACACAATTTGTAGGAAGAGAAGTGTGTATGGAATAAAGAAACAGTACAGAATAAAGAGGCAGTACGTGGTCGCTGTGGGAAGTTAGATCTAGTTAGTGACCATTTTATATTATTAGCTTTTATTAGGAGACTCATTATGATTTAATTGTTTTGAGCTAGATTAGGAAGGATTGGGAAGTAAGCAGAAGCTGTAATTGCAGGCTAAGAATGATTGGTCTTGGATCAGTCTTCTTGTCCGTATTTGTAAATCTTTTTGAGATTTAAGTCTCTTGAGTCCTTTTTCCTTTGAGCTACGCTGACTTTAGCAACACATTTCCTTTATCGTTTTGACACTTAACCTTTTTTTTTTTTTTACGTTCTAATTAATATTGGAAAAAATGATAGACATTGTTAAGCCTGGAAAGAAGGTAACTGAACTGAACAGAACCAATATCCTTACTTAGCTCTTTCAAGCCATTACTTAAGGCAGAAGTTGGATTTGTTGATTTCTCCTATGTGTATGTCACAGTCCTCTGGAAACATCTATTATTCTAGGTACCAGTTGCAAAAATTACAACCATGGTCTTAATCTGATAAAGAAATGCTCTGTAACAGACATCTAAGCCTACCTTGACAACTAAACAAGTCACACAGGACATTGTGTATCTGACTAGYTCTGAGAGCACACAGTGAACCTCCTTGAGGGTTTGGCACCCGTATCAGTCATTTAGGGTTTACATACCACTTGCCCTGTTCACTAACTCCAGCAAAGGTTACTGTGCATAGAGTTGAGATTTGGCCTTCTACAAGAGATTGAACAATCCTTTGAAGAAGAGCTTGAGAGCTGAGAGATTGGAGCTTGAAGCCAAATGGATTATAGTATCTACATTTCATTTGGTCTAAAAAGTAGCCCATAGTAATATTTTTTTGCAGTAAAAGGGCTGTATAAAACTGCACATGCAGGTCTCTGATTCATTATCATGTATAACTCAATGGTGTTTTGAAATTAACAAAAGCCTATGTAAATATTATATTAGTTATACCTTGATTGCAAAACATACCGTAAAGATTTCACACTATGCGCTTGTCCTGTCTATCATAGGGTGCTGCTCCTCTGTTTGGTATGAGGCATCTTACAAAAATGAAGGACACCATAATCACTCACACTAAAAGAGTGAGGAGTATGTTAAATTTTAACCCTTCAGTTCCCAGTATTGTTCACTAGTACATGTTAAACATTGAGCATTATGGCACTTCTAGAAACATGTAGACAATAAATACTTGCCATTGTATCTTGGCATAGATAATAGGCCAAATATCTCATTAAAACATAGAGAATTCTTTTCTCCTCAGATGATTTTCACAATACAAATGGTGTAATGAAACATTAAATGAGAATTTTATTTTGCGATCCTAGGGAAGTACTACTGGAATTCACTTTATCTCAGTGATACTAGATTGCACTTAGCTGTATACAAATAAATCACCTTTGTGCAGGTAACTTCTACATAAAAATATCCTGCTATATCAAAGCTATTTCAAATTTTAAAATGTTACAACATCTTTAACCATGACAAAATATAGTGCACAGGAGGCACCAAAGGCCTCTCTGGCTTTTGGAAGGACTCTATGGACTCATGGAATTGTCCAATAGCTGGTACATGTGTGTGTGTGTATATATATATATATATATATATACACATGTATTATACTAAAGTAATTATATGTTAACTCCATAAAGTTTGATGTTAATAGAGTGTGTCCTTGATTGCTCAATATGTATGGACCTTCTTGTCAGACTCACAGTACTTTAGTTGGAATTCACCACAAACATGTGCTAAAAAAGGTATATGTGATAAAAAAAAAAAAAAAAAGGTGCAGACATGGGGGATTCTTTGAGGCCCTAACTAAAAAAACGCATTCCATTCTAACTATTTTAATATTATTGCTAATTATTAGTATTATGGTTACTATTGTACAATTAATGGATGTAGGTAGCTTTGAAAATAGTAARTGAAAATATTTCTGTTTAATACACTTCACACTCCATGTTTGATGTTGTCTACATTCCACACATAAAAGGAAAAAGTTTATACAGAGAGCTTCTTTTCAGCTCACACTCACCTCCCCATTTTTCTCCCAGGTGTATTGACAGAGTGGGTGATCTGGTTCTCACCACTAGATACATACTAAAAAGGAACACAGGCATCTGGTGATATTTGCTGCTCAAGTATCTCCCACAAAATCAAGTCAAAAATAGTTTAATGCCAAGCCRACTCCTATTTTATATAAATCTTAATGATATTCTAGATTTTCTGTATGATTTTTCATATTTATAGGCTTATGAAGAAACACATGCAATTCTATGAAAAGTTGACAGTATAAACTATTTTCAATTGTGGTAAATTAAAAAAATCTGCTATAAGGTAGATTTGAGTGAACTAATCAAGGATTTGAGTGAACTAATGCTTTGATATCTGAAATCTCTGCAGAGTTGAGTAATTCAGTTTCAAAGACAGTGTGAACAGAGAAAGGAACTATCAATGACACCTCAGATTTAAAATTAAGTTATATTGAAATAAGACTACTTTTGTGATTTTGTAATGATGAGGAAACTCATTCAAAGAAGCTGTTCCTCTCTTGTTTTTCATGTAGCGCTGTCTGTGACACAGACCAAGAAATCAGAAAAGTAGCAGCTTAACTGAGACAACTGGCAGAAAGATGGCTTGAGAAGACGGTATTCACCATGAATGACTTACAGGAAAAGGCAGTGGAAAACAGAAAAGAAATTTTTGTTAGATCTCAGCAAATAAGATTCTTTTTTAAAATTGTATAATCTCTTTCACATGGCAGAAACTTGGACAGATTCTTCAAGCACAGTGACAGAGCTGCTTCATTTGATCAAATAAATTTGAAGCAGTTATCATATTGTCTTTTTTTGGCCAATGCTGCAGCTCTTCTCAARATCAAATAAACAAAGAATTATACCAAAAAATTTCTGATAAAATGCTGATGTTGAAGAATTAAACAGCTTTGCAAACAGGGGAAGATGAAGATGGTATTTGTGATTTATTAGCTGAAACCAACATAACAAAGAATATAGTATGCAATTATCATGGCAGGTATTACATTAACTTGCCATCACCAGACGAAGATCTATGTAACTGACAGTGCTATTCTGGTTATTAAGATTTACAGGTTTTAATGGAGTTCACACATAGTATGTGCCAGATAAAAAGGCTGGCAAAATGAGRATTGTTTGTGTTCTTTGGCTGAAATATTGTTTTGTATGAAAGGAACAGAACTGGGACCGAGGCACTGGATTAATTTTCAGTCTCATATGTTACCCATAATAGTTAAATGTGGATTATTTACTCACTTTGGGCTTGTTTCCTCGCTTGTGGCATATGAAAAATTATACTTTCTGGACTGACAGAGGGTTAAACTAATATTGGTAAAGATGATTGAATTGCACTATATAAATGTAAAGTATTACTATAATTTCACAAACAGAAAATCTTCAGAGTTATGAAGTACTCCACTTTCTCATATCTTGCCAAATTGTACTTCAGGACACAGTGCGAGTTCTAATGTCAAAGTATATGTCTTAATTTCTTAGTGAAGAGGAGCCTGACAAACATGTTCTGGGAGCAGTTTTATAGTATCAGAGCAACATTTTATGCAGTGTATAGTTCCCATCATTCCTAGACTCCAAAGGCTGTAGGAAGAAATCCTGGCAGTCAAGCAGTAGTCTACCAATACTGTTAGTACTGTTAGTACTGTCTACTGTATAGACTGTTAGTACTATCAGTACTATCAGTACTATGAGCAGTAAAATAAAAGGAAAAAATAGATGCCATCAGCTCCTCAGGAAGTCTCTATGTCCTCTATAGCTGAGGATACCTCAAGGAATAGTCAGTCTATTTTCTGTTTCTTATAATGCTCTTTAACTGAACATTTCTTTTGTTGGTCTCCTTTGAAAAAAGGGCCTATTAAAGCCAAAACAGATTTCAGAGTCTGAGGAGGGGAAGCAGTAAAATCATGAGCTAAGTGAGTGTGGGAAAGGATCAGTAAGAAATTAAATGAAGGTAGACTTGATTATGCTTTTTGTTGTTGATGTTTGTCTATTTCGAATATGTTAGGAACTTTACATGTACAGAAGCAACAGAATTCTTTTCTTTACATCTTCAAGAATGCATGGAACACTCTRTGATATTATCTGATATTTAGTTTTTGCTTGCAATTCACAAAAAAACTGTACAAAATCAAGGTGAGGGACCTAGAATTTTCCARCCTAAATGATTATAAATATTCAGCTTAAATTGTTGTCAATATGAATTGTGTGAATTATCACAGGTGATGCAGGACACATAAAATCTTAGTGATAAATGAGAATAAAGTCAAAGCAAAGGAAAATATGTCTCAAATAAAAATGGAGACTGACCAGCTGCTACTTACCCTGTCATTTGGGAACCAAACTCCTGCTATTGCCCTCCACGCTACTCCTTCCTCTTTCCTCCCTGCCAAGCAGTTGCTCTCGTCATGCGCCCTATGCAGGGGACAGTGGCAGCATCTATCTTATGCTTGGGGCCATGTACAGCTGCTATTGAAAGGGTGAATTTCACCTGTTATGAATCTATTAGACATACGACCACCAGGTGGCATAAAAACTATGTAAAATATCACAAAGGAGTAGTATCTAGTACAATACAATGCTTAGTTTTAAGAATATGGGTATTTGAATACTCAGAGGTCATAGCTCTGAATTTTGAATATTATTAGTGCATTTAAAAAATAGTAGCTAATGATTTTAAAACTATTGACTTTGCATATCTACCATTAGAAATGGCCCATATACCACATGAAATTCATTAGTTTTCTTTCTATCACAAGCTTAAGTAGCTTTACAGATGTAAAAGAATAAATTTCATTGCACCGATTTGCATAGAAACACATCCAACCTCTTTGAAAAGAAATCCAAGCCAAGTCACAACCTTCTAAGAACTGTAGTGCAGCTTCCAATATCACAATAGATTTTTTTTTCTTTATTATAAATCAGTTCCTAGGAATAGGAAAACTCAGTACAAGTGGTTTTAGTCCCAACAGAAAARCAAGATAAATGTTGACAAGAGGTATTGTATAGAAAATAAGGGACTAGAGATGGCAGAAAGGATTCTAACATGAAAATAGAGAATTGCCTATAATGASATCTCTGATGCAATTCTTTCTCCCCTCCCCCTACACCTCCCTTTMCCTCTACCTTATTTTCACGGGTTGGAAACAAATATCATATACAAATTCTCACAATGAAATGTATATAGTGGTCACTACTCCAAGTTAGTCTTTTTGTATGTTTCTTGAAGCTTTGTTTTTTCTCCTCATTGCTTCCTTTTTTTTCATTTGTTGATCATTTCTTTTGTACTGTTCAAGGTTTCTTGAGCTCCCATGCAATATTTTATATAGAGTTATGACACTGTGAAATYAGAACTATTCTTTTTAATATTCTTTTCTTCCTTTGACTGCATTCCTTCCTTACTCTGTTACTCAATTTTTTGAGCTTCCATTCTTTTCATGATTTTTTTTATACTCTAGCTAAGTGTTCAGCATCTTATTTGATAGTTTCTTTTTCTCCTTAATGTTAATATTCCTGAATTTATGATTTGAATTACTTTCTCTTTTATTTTCCTATGTTCAATTTTTATCTTTTAGATATTGCTGTCACTTCTGATGCAAGTCATTTAATCTACCCAACTTCTGYCTCAGCCTCATATTTTAAATGAATTTCTCACCTTCTCCTCTAACTCTCTCTCATCCTTTCTCTGTCACCATTAAGAACTTGTGACAGATTAGTTTAATCCATCCATGATTCATGTCTGATACAGAGTTGGATTAATGTGAAGAATGTATTATGGAAATTGCTTATAGCTTTAAAATGAACTGGTTTGAAGTTGACACCTTCAGCCTAGACCAATAGGAGATAAAAATACGACATGTGGCTAACAGCTTACAACAGACAACTCTTCCTAAGGTGAAGTTAATCTAAATGAAGATATAAAGAAGCATGAAGTAATATATATTGTCTATATGCAGTTTCAGGAAGATCTGTTTTCAGACCTTTCTGTATATAAGAAAAATAGGAGCCAAAATACTTATTCTAAACTATAAAGGGATGGGGTTCTCAGGTGGAGTATATTGTTCTATTGGACTCAGAAGAATTTAATAGGTCAATTAAGAGCCAGTGAAATGGTAAAGATGCTTTATTACATCAACAGAGTGTACTTTGTTCTACTCACTTCCAATGGGACCAAGGGAACAATAGAATGCGAAAGGAGACAATGCCCTTTCTGTTACTTCACTCTAATGAAGTCCAGATGGAGCCATCTAACTTCATGTTGGACAAGTATGAGATGAGGCATGTTAAGTAGACCATATCTTCTGATTGTATTTTTCCCAGAAGAGTTGTTTAAATCAGCTATTGGAATTCTGTGTTGATTCAAGAATTTTGAAGCAACAGAAAATAGAAGTAACCTTTGGTCTCTAAGGAGAGACGGGAAAAGAAGGGCTGGAGCTTTTGGTGAATGGAGTTCCTGACCAAAAGATAGCATTATATTAGCAAGTCATGGTCTAAGTCATGGTCATTAGTCCTMCAGTGAACTCAGAAGAACCTTCTATATTCTTTTGACAGAAGGTTTTTTTCAACAACTGCAAGTGATACAGTGCCATAGATYCCTATGTCTCTTCTGAAAAAAAAGAGTAGAATAACAGTGATATTTTTTGTGTAACAGTTATGTTAGAAACATAACCTGTGTATTATTATTACTAGAATTAATTAATTGAATTAATTAAGTCACTATCTAGATTCGAAGAAGCCTTAAAGTTCTAACTCATGTTTTATATGAGATAACAAAGGTAAGGAAAATAGTATTATGATGAAATTCTCAAACGTGAAAGTCCTCCTTTTCTTTGCTAAAACATCTTCCCACTGGAATATGCCAAAGCTATGTTCCTTGCATTTAATCAAATGATCTAAATAAATTTGCAATCCTGTATGATTATCTATCATTACAGTGAAAAGAAATTTCTCTCTCATTTTAAAGGACTTTATTTTCAAAAGTGTTGTTACATTTCTATGTAAATTTAGATAAATTAGTTCAAGCAGAGACTACATTTTTATTAAAACTATGGGGATTTTTTTTGTACATAAAGTGGCTGGTCTGATGCCAGGCAAATTCAATTTCAGGTTTCTCATTTTCAGTTGGATTCTGTAGGCAAAGTCAGGCCATTTGCTGTTAACATTTAAAGCACTGTGTACACTTAGGAAACTGTACAAATAATAATGTTGATTCATCAAACAGCTGGAAATACATTTAGAAGTGATGTTTAGGATTATTTATTTGGTGATTTCCTTTTGCTAGATGCTTGGAATCAATAAAAACAAACCCCTTAGTCAGAACTAGGTGCACAAAAAAGGCGATCATTTGTTTCCTATTATGGATGATGGAAAATTTTAGTGAGGAACTTGGACGCACTGAAGGGATTGTCGTAAGTTAAAATAGATTTTGTCAACACTCAACACAATACATGCACATTATTGATCAATTTTATTCCCATCTGTATGTCACAGACATAAATTAGGTTACAAAGGCAGGGCTAAAGAGTGGGAAAGAAGATCACTAAGGTCCCTGCATTTATGGCACCTGAATCAGTACACACTGAATAGCAAGAAATGTGTGTTCATCTGGTGCAGGTTTAAGTACATGCAATTCTCAGACCGTTTAAGTACTCTAAACATCTCCCCCTCATAGCTGCTTTTGCCGTCTCACATGACTATGCCCAAACCTTCTATTTCACTCTAAACCCAAACTTTTTATGAGACTTCTTGCACTTTTACAATTCTTCTTTCATAGCTAATAAATACCTAGTATTTGCATAAAAAAGCAACGTTTGAAGATAAAGAGGAGTTAGCTGTTTTCTTCTTGGAGACAGGCCACCTCTTCAATTTTCTTCTGCAGCTTTTTTATCCACTTATAGTAGATTTTTCTTTCTAGAAGGTCTTCCAAGTAAAACCTGTACTCTGGCACCTGTGTTTTTATTTCAACTGCTTGTCATTCTTTTCTTTTGATTTACCTACTTTCCTACACTTAACTCAAAATCATTCAGAAATTATCCCTACACTTCAATGGATTGCTGTTCCTTTCCATATTTTTGATAATGTAGGTCCCACTTCCAAGGAAGGGTCTCTTTCCATAGTTTATAAAGGCAATTGCCTTTATTTCATGAGCAGAATTACTTTCAGTGGCTTTCAGAAATTATTCTTTTCTAATTATCTTACATACCAAGAATTGGAACCATCAAACTACATCAGTAACTTTGTTTCACATAAATGTGTTAGTATCTACAAGGCAATTAGATATATTAAAGCTAAAGGAAAATCTACTTTTCTACTGTCAGTTGTTTTTGAAAACATCAAACAGATTTTTAAATTAATTATAGTAGCCCATTTTATTTTTTTATGAAGAATATAATAATAATTTGAAATAGGCATTGAAATATTTATCTTAATAAAATAGTGGCAACATATGGGAGGTATTATAAGCAGTTGTATAGTCATATATGACTCTATGGTCAGAAGAGACTATTATGGGAGTTTGTCCAACTTCCATGTAAAATATGTACCAGAAGACTTTTCACAGTATGTTCATGAAATTCAAAATTTCTCTTTGACTTACAGTCTTTTTTACATTTCATATGCTTTAGTATTTTTTTGCCATGACACACCATTATTTAAATATGCAGCAGTGAAAACTATCTCATCCACTCAGTGAACAGCTGCTGTTTAATATCCTACCTAACTGCTGATGGGAAATAACTACTAGTTTATCACTTTCAGTTGTAACTAAATCACGACTCCTCCTCCCTTCCTCCCTTCCTCCCTCCCTCCCTCCCTCCCTCCCTTCCTTCCTTCCTTCCTTCCTTCCTTCCTTCCCTTCCTTCCTTTTCTCCCTCTCTCCCTCTCTTTCTAATATTGTTGCATTTACTTTCTTTTACTGAAGCTTATCTTTTAGCTGAAGAAACCTCTCCACGATTGCCTCCTTGCCACATTGTTGGGCTAAGCCACCTTTGTATCTCAGACTTATGAAAGCAATGTACCATCATACCCCTTTCCTAAGCAACTTCACCAGAAATACAGCTCCTTCATGATAACATAAATGAWGACAGAGCTCTATCAAATAAAGGGTTTTTCTGTTCCTTATGGGCAGCCCTAGTCATAGCAGACCATGCTGGTTATACTGGTGAAACTTCAGTGTTGACTATCATAACCTGCTACCCCCTCATATGTTGTAGGGACACTGATGGCTGCAAGCTCATTGTCAAGCACAAGTGGGGAAAGCTTATGCATGGAAAGAGAATTCGGGCATAGGGCAGAAGATATCCATCAGGTCCTGCTCTGAGGGCAATGTGATGCAGCAGATCACTAATATGAGAAAGCAACCACTCATCTGTTGTGGGATGGAAGGAATTGCCTTCTAGGGATGCCTTTTGTCTTACTATTAAATGTCAATAATTAACTTAAACTACATGTCTTTCAGATGCTGAAATTACAGAAAACAAACCTATCTTAATTGGTGGTATTTCTGGGAGAAAAGGGTGAGCAAAAGCATTGAAGTATGTTAGAAGAAAAATCTTATACCACATTGCCATTTTCTTTGCAGAACCAGATTGTTTAAAAACAACAGGTGTTTTTTATTATTTGTTTTAACTTTCTTAAGATATATATATATTTCAACTATCTGAATTGTATCTTGAATTTTTTTTTGTCTTTTTTTTTTTTTGTAACAGCTTTTGCAAAGCATCCTTTGCCTTTGAATATTATCTGTATTTTGAATGTTGGAAGAAAATGTCAGTACATGAAAAAATGTTGTTAAATGATATATGATAATATCTGTAAAACAATATTAGAATCTGGAAAACAAATAGTCAACAAGGTTCTCCTTTAGAGACATTTGRTGTTGCACAAAATATCTGTTCAGCTGACTGGAAAATATCTATGCAAAATCCAAGATACAAAATCTTGCAAAAAACTTTTAAATTATCAAACTGYGAAAGGAAACCATTTTCTTCTCTGTATTTCAAATTTCTTGCTAAAATGCTCTGAATGATGTGTATCGCTTAACATGGTAAGACTCTTTCACTGTTAGCATTTTCTTAAGTCTGAATATGGTCTTTAAGTGCAAGAGAAGTGGACTTTTTGTTTGCTATAATGCAAAGCACCTTACACAACTCTTTTGAGCAGTCTGGTTATCACATAAATAAAAAAGAAGACCCATTTGACTGGTACAATCAGCAGGAATGCAGAGCTCCCACGCCTGCCTTTAGTAATTGATGAAGTGGGTCAGTGACATTTTACAGGGCTGTGATTGAATTGGACCCTCGAGGATAAATAGCACATGAACCTTTTCCGCCAGCTCCTTGGTAAGTTAATATTGGCAATTCCAATTTAGTGCTTATGAATGAAAGTATTGCAGGCTAAGTGAAATAAAAGAACAGCCACTGCTATTGTCTTTAGTTGGTGTTCTTTCTGCAAGCATTATTTAATCCAATGAAAAACAGAGACCTCATCTGTCAAGTAAATACATGTGATGGGACTGGTAGGGGGCAGYGTTCTAGAAGAATTTAGAATTTGTTGTTTAAGTAAAAATGCAGATTTTTAGCAAAAGTGCTTGTCCTTTTGCAGCAAAAGTGCAGGAATATTCAGGAAATATTCTTGTTGATTTCTTGGTGGTACATTGATGGTACATTGAATAGTTGTGAGTTTTGAGATGCATGCTAATGCTTACAAAGTCTATTAATAATTTACAGCAAAAGGAAATATTTTATTAATGCCATCCGAAATCAATGCACAAAACTGAAGCATTCCCAATTGTTTAACTAAGCTATGGGACATGGTTGGAGAAAACAGGTATTTATTTTTAAGAATACATTGTTCATTTATTTTTAAACATTACATTTAGGCATAAATGAAATTCTTTCATGCTGTCATTATGAATATTTAATTTCTTCTACTAAATTCAATGTTGCATATAACTTATGTAAACACACATAATCAGCTTTTAGCTTCAATTGAATAAACCTGGAGCTCACTAAGAAACTTTATTGAGTGTGTACAAGTAAATTGATATTAGCAGTTTCATCAGATTTTCATTTCACAGCAGTGTTTACCACCATTTGAGCCTTACTGGCTTTTGTCTATGCTAGTGAACTACGTGGGAAGAAGACATAGACTTTGTCTTTAGTCTTGTGAATATCCATAGTGTTAATTGCTAGCACACTACCTGATAGTGTTTGAGCACATGTTGAGGACAGTATARGGCTGTTCTGATGGGCTGTATGGTCAATACTGCCTTGTTTTGGGGTAGAAGAGTTTTTAGTCACAAGCTATACCATGTCACTAATCCTCAGGAATAAAGAAGGGAATCTGGTTCGTTTTATTTATTAATAAAGATGCAGATATACTTCCATGCCTACTTTAAAAGCTACCTCCATTTACATGAATCTCCACAGCATGCTGTGAATCTGAGGAGAGCTCCATAGGTTACACTGGTCCCTGCTGAAGGACCATGGGATCAGTAGTGGGTCCAGACTGGGCATTAAGAAACCATCATGTCCAATGCAATTTGTCCTTACAAAGTCTACAAAACTAATTCAGGCAAAAGACCCATTGGATTCAACCAGAATTTGCCACAGTAAAGTTTTGGGATTAATTCTGTGGCCATGGAAAATGTAAAGCCTGAAAACTTGGAGAATGGTGAGTCCTCACGTATGTTTGCACATCCACTTGCTTTTACAAAAGTTAGCCACTATATTTGATGTGAATGCCTGGGGGCAATGTGGACCGTTGTTATGGAAATATGGGATCCTGAATGTAGTGATGGATTTACCAAGTGAGGGAGGAGAGAACAGTCATCCCCTTCTCGGCAGGGCATGTGCTCAGTGTCATGCACAGATCTGTTGTCACCACTGTGGCTGCACCCAACCCTGAGAACTCAGACCTTTCCTGCACATGTGGTAAGAGTTCAGTGCCAGGTGTTAATAACTGTGGGACATGCACTTTCTGCATGGGATAAATAGTTTTACCGAGAAGCAGGTTTAATGAATCTGATGGAAAATTTTGCTAAAAAACTTAAAACTGGATAATGAAATCCAAATTATAAGAACACTTTAAAAATGTTTTTGTTTCTAGGTCTGCATATGTAATACTTGAAAAAAATATTAACTTTTAATAATTTTTGAGAGCAAATCCAGCTATTTTATCTCTAAGCATCCATTATCATCTCATTACATGATAGACATATTAATTTAAGCTATTTGGGACTTTAGGTGAATTGTATGTTTTATTTTAAACAGAAAATATTCCTTCCTTGAAGCCGTATTAATTTACAAGTATTAATTTCTTCCCCTTCCCCTTCCCCTTCCCCTTCTCCTTCCCCTTCCCTTTCCCTTTCCCTTTCCTTTTTCTTCCCCTCCCCTCCC
>NW_020455619.1:245196-282827 GCF_003342845.1 Nothoprocta perdicaria
TTTCCTTTCCGAAAATCTTGCTTTCACTCTAGCATATAATTAAAAAATAAAACTTCGATTTTTTTTTGTGTGTGCATGTTGTTTTGTGCAACAAAATTCTTATTTTCCAGTCAAGCTTAATCAGTGTAATCCTGCTTTTTAAATGAGTCCTAGATACTACTACTATTTTGTGCCCTCCGTGTATCTTAGGTAATCATACTCTTCATGGGCAGGAAAATATGATTGAGGATAAGATGTTGCAGGGTGTCGTGTTCACTTCAGTAACTCATTTATCCAAAAGAGCAAATACTTTACAAAGAAATCTATATATAATAAACACTTCACAAGAAATGCTACTGGATTCTGCACTTTATTCTTTCCTCTAGACTGTCCTGTACAGGACTTATAATTACTTAATTTAAAAAAGACATTTGGATTTCAAGAATATAATAGTCTGAACATGTATTTAAAAGCATAGTGCCATAGAAACTACGAAAACTTTATTTTCCTAAGCGTTTCTCTCCCAAAGATAATTACCATTACCATCAATTACATTAGGAGTCTCTAAAATATCATTGTTGGGATATGTTACAAATATATTTGGATATTTGTAAAGTCCTTAGATCCTGGAAAAAAAGAAAAAAACACTAAATTACTAGACTGAAATGATACCCTATCCTACTATGCCATGAAGTCACTCAACACTTTTTCTTTATGTTCTTTATAGAATTTGTTAATTTTAATAAAATTTCTGATAAATAAGTTCCTAATTATATACACAGGGATATAATTTTATGGTAATATTTTGTATTTTCACTTTTACTGGTAAAATATTGACAACTTTTTGATCTGGAAGGAGAGAGAGAGAGAGAGAGAGGGAGAAAAAATGAACTGAAAGGTATATAATATACGAACAAATTTAACTATGAGTCTATGAGACTGCATTATAACTCAGGTTGTAAGTTACAATTTCTGAGGGATTTTATGTCACTGTCTAGTTAACATGTATTATATATCTGTTCATGTGTATATCTGTGTGGCTGACATAGAAGTATTCATTCTTCCTGCAGTGTTCCATGTGGCTTCTACACCTGTCAGATACTTTCATTGTTACAACTGAGTCAATATGTTTAAGGTGACTTGCAAAATCAGAAAAGCCTCTACAATTTTTACATTATTATTACTGAGTAAAAATACATTTCATAGCAAGAAAATATGGACAGAAATGGAAAAGGAAGTATGTTTTTCTTCTTTTCCAATGAGAAAATGTGAAAATAAAAACAAAAAGACTGAGAAATCCTTTCCAACATTTTCTTTTAAAATCCAAAGCAAAATTTCTATTATTGAAACTTACAGTAAGCATAAAAAAGAATATTTGCCTTTTGGTAGAACATTTTTCTTTCTTCCTATAATTTTGCCTCTCTTATCCAAAATAGGAAACCACAGGATAGATATCCACATTGTTAAAAGATAAATTTCTGTTTATGATCCTCCATGTGAAAAAAAAAATGAAGTGCACAAATGAAAAAATTTTATGTACAGGAGATGCTGTTTGAATGCAGAAATGTGGAATAGATGGTTTCCTGATGCCTCTTCCAGCTTATGCTTTCTGCGAATCTATGATTTCATGAAGTTATTTGTTTGACACTTTACATCAGTTCCATCACCTAAATTAGATGGATGTCCATTAGCAAGACAAGTAAACAAGAGAACTGCTAAGCTCAGTGCCTGCATGAACATCAGTGAGTCCCCAAGGAATAGCAGAAGTGACTGTTTGAAAGATAATTCTAACTGACAGCAAGATGCCACAAAATCATGCTTTAGTAAATATGTACGAGAAAATTAATATGGAATTATTTCAAAATCCTGACAAGAAGTTGGGTTGCCRGTTAGGAGCCTGTGTGCTTGTGAAACTGTTTTCCTATAGTCTTTGCAACTACAATCCTCATTGTGTGTTCTTTCAATGATGAATGTGTTTGTCTCTCACGGTCTTATGAGCATAATGATTTGTTGGCTTTTGTTTGCTTCTGTTGCTGCTTGGACGTATTACAAAGTTTAATCTATTAAACAAAATGAAATCCAATCAAACAAAGGGTCAATAAATGTTTAGAAGCTTGAGGCTAGATTGCTAACAAGACTGTTTATTTGAATGAATTCTGAATTGTACAAAAATCAATCAAAATAGGAGATACGCATTATACACAACATATATCAATTTCTTCCAGTTAGACATTTAACCTATCCCTTTATTTTCTTTTGGTATATTAATGGACTATATTTGAATCACATGATCATCATCAACTATTAAGGCGGTAAAAAAAAATAAAAAAATCCTTGAAATTGTTGTGATTTAACAGAATCTTAACAGTTCTAAAAACTGTTTTGAGTTCTATACTGCAGATATTTGATCTTGAACAGAAATGATGTTTGTTTTCATGGAAGTATTTCTAGTCCATTTTTTGAAAGCCTGAATTATTGAAGTTTACAAGAAATAAGAAGAGGAGGTGCACTGCAGTACCTCCCAAACTGAGTGGAAATAAAATCTGATTTATTAGCACCTGGACTTCTGAATCATATACCCACCCACAATTTCATAGGTTAGGTGTTTGTGAATTTATTTGYGAGCTGAGAATTTAATGAAACAGGATTTTATGACTTCTATAATGCTTTCTGTTCAAGATGTTTCCACATTGAAATTAAGTTGCTATATACACACATATGGAAACAAAAGGGCTTCCTTTTCCAGTTATCTCCCTTGCTGTTTTCCTTCGTTTYTTTTACATACTGGAAAGCATGAAGAGATTGAAATAGTAATGCACAAGTTATGACAAGGCATAACTTCAACCAAGTTTGTAGAAACTAGCCTGCATATCTACTTTTCCTTTCTTCATCTTGATAGATGCTGATAAATACACTCCACCAAGAGCAAATCAGAGATCTGGGATTGAGATAAATAGGAAATGAAAATTGGACAGGGTCTGAGAACGTGATATGTGAATTACTTCATAGTGAAATAATGATTGTTTCATTTGGTTTGTTTACAGGATGGGATTAAAAGGACGAGAAATTAGATCTGATATCTTAGTCTGCTGACTAAAGCTGGAGAGTTTAGAAGTCTGTGACTGAAGATAATGGATTTTAAAAGCTTTTCATGACTCAATTTTCTGATAACTTGTTTATTTTATACCCACTATGATACAGACAGCACCTTGATACAAAGTTGTGATACATACAATCTTGAAAAATATGGCCTTGCAAAGTAATTAACCCAATTTTATATTTTAGACAAATATTCAATACTTAGTTAGCATTAAAAAACAGATTTGTTACCCCTTAGGCCATAAGTGTCTTATGTCAGTCTCTACAGCATGAGTTCAGAAATGTGATGTAAATCTATGTTTTCTTCTCATTTAGAAGTATTACTGATATATACCTCAGATTTCACCCCAGGCAAATTCATTGTGTAATGACAAAATACTCTTTTAATCTAATAACAATATACATYTAGCAAATATTATCCAGGAATATATAGCTATGTTTAAGAGCAAAGTGTTATTAAATGTCTATACTACATTCATAATCATAGAAGTTAAGTGGAAACTTGAGAAAACTGAGATTTTTTGGTGTGTTTTTCTTCTCCTTAATCTAATCAGACAACACTAAAAGCCCAAGAGATATATAGACTTCGGTAACTAGCTATATTAAACCAGTGTTTACTTAGGTGATTTGTATGAGATAAATAAGTAATTACTCAAAGGACATTAAAAAATGGAATATATGAGACTACATGTGAGCAAACAAGCATAGGGTAGAGAGCTTAGCTGGTGCATATTTAATAAGAATCCCCTGTGCTGTTATATCCTATTCCATTCTATAGAAGTCCTTATATCACCTTTATTRCCATAGTAACTCAGTATTTTGTCTTCTCCTTCTATTCATTGTATTATTTTGTCAGTTTAGAAGAGGATAAAGTGTTTCTCTGATCACCCACTATTTGGTATGCTGCCCTGTGGTCATCCTGCTGAGAAGTGATGTGAATAATGTAATACTTCAGTGGTCTTCTACAGAAGTGGAAGTGATCTCTGATTTATATTATTACACAATCAATTTGTCATTATGTTTCACCCTAATAATTAAAAAGGAATTAATCATGAGTGCTTAACATCTCTTAATCACTTGATAGACATTTGCAGAGCCTTTTGAGTCTGGAGTATTAATTATTGTGGTCATAAACCATGCACAGATTGAAGACTGAGTCTGAAGGATCTCTGTGAAAGAACCAAGCTAAAACAAAACATTCAGTAACATATTTGAATTAGCATGAGGGTATTCACTTTGTCCTCTTATATTATAGTACCCCTCCCCCCCCAYAGAAGGGAATGTTTTGACAGTATGTTTTTTAACTCCATTTTGTCATATTATCAAAATGTGAACAGTCATATTAGGCCAGAAATAACAATAAGAAGGTATTTTCATTCATATCTATTTTTAGTCATTTTCCTATACGCTATACTGTAGGAAATTAGTTAAATGCTAATATACTAATAGTAAATGAAATGYTACCTGCTCTAAGAGTAAATGCCTTGATTAAAAGGACATAGAAAAATTCTAATCACTAATTCCCTGTAGACAGGAATGGCAAAGATTCTAATGGTAAATTAAAACGTAATTTCATATATTAGACTCAAAAAGTCAGRATATTTCTCTTTCAGTTAAATATTCTTTCAAGATAACATCTCCAAGCAGTGAGTCTACAGGCTTTGTCAAAAGCCTGAGTCTATTTGCATGCACATATATATTACTGCTTTCAAACAAAGCTGACATTTCTGGGGTTTGATCATTTAGCTACTGAATGTACGTACATGTGTCTTATGATTCCTAGCTTTTATTACATGTGGTGAAGCACATCTTCTTAAGTACATCTTAAAGTTATCTTATAATAACTTTAATAAATTGCCAAAACACTTCAGGTTTATCATTACTGATTAACCTGATTAACCCTTGGATATAATGTTGAATAATCCAGAGGAGAATTTTAGTTTGGCTTCTGGATGGAAATTTGCAAAAAAAATCTTTTAATATGTTTTTATGCTTAGTATAACTGACTTTATGCACAATTTTCCTTAATAAAGCATCAAAAATAAATAAAAATAAATTTTGTTTTAATTGTAAAGTTGTATTGGCATAACAATAAATATTTATTTGCATTTAACTCTACCATTTAATTTAATTTAATCTGATTTAAATCATATATTACTTTCAATTCATTAAAATTACTGTCATGACTCCTGTTGTTTCACTCCATTAATTTCCACCATGATATGTTCTTCCTAAGAGGAAGATAACTTCGAAATAAAAGAGTATAGAATTCAGCACACAGTGCTTCAGCCCAAAACTGTAAAAAAGGCACAGATCATGACAGATGTGTGACTCTATGTGCTAATTACCATGTATACGGGACCATAGCCCTGGTTCATACAGCCTAATAGAGCTTCATGCTGGATCCAGCTCACAGGTTTTAAAACACTAGGTGATGATAAGTGACTGGAGCCAACTAAATAGTTCAAATAGTGCCTAATAATCAATTGTGGCATTTTATGCAAATATAGAGTTAAAGACACCTGGTCTAGAGTGTTGCATTTGGAATTTACAGAAGTTTATTGTTCCAGCACACATGGTCAATATTTCTTTCTTTTCCTCAGGTGGTATTTGCATGCGTTCCCCAGAAAAGGGAGCTCTCCTTGAGGGGTTTTCCCACCAAGATTATTACTGACTTCCTTTTGCATACTCCTCTGGTTACTCTTCCTACTCACATTATACCCAAGCATAATTAAATACAATTGAATAAAAAGAAAGGCTCTTTTCTAGTAAAATATTAATATTGATTTTTATTTGTTGTTAGACTACAGGGACAGTTTGTTTAGCCAAAAAAAAAAAAAAAAAAGGACAGAACTGAGAAACTTTACACCTGTGAACTGTTTACTGCACTCGTTGCTCTTTAGCTACATATTAGTCTCCTGTTAGTTGTGTGCTGAATTTTTTTGAGACACTCACTTGAGAAACACAAACCTGTTCTTTCCACAGAGTTTCTAAACCGCGAAAACTTCAGATTTAGCAAGTTGGTAATGTTGAGTATGAACTTAGACTTACAAGGTTGTCCACAACAACATGCATGCTACACCAGTTGTCATGAGCCACAAAGCACCACAGTTCTCAGCACAAACCACTTCAGCAGGTCTGTCTCAGGCTGGTGCCAAGAAAGAATTCTGTGCAACACTTCTGAAAAAATGAAACTTTCACATTGTAATGGGACATCTTAAAAGAAAATTTTCCCAAATGGTGGCAGAAGAGTTTCATTTTGCAGGTGTGTTAATATGAATTGCAGTTATTTAAGAATGCAGTTTTAAAAATTTCAACAAGTCTTAGCTGCTTCAAGTAGTGAATCAATTTTGCTTYGCTGATTATTTGGCAAGTAGGTATCTGCATGCTGTTGCATATGTGTTATTTTACCTGTCCATCATGAGAACTTGCATATGATTATGTTTGGACCAGTAGGTTTATATCTTTTAGAACTATAACATTACTTCACTTGAACAGTTATTAGGACTGCAGAGATGTAACTACAATTGCTAAATGGGATAATGCAAAATGAATGAAGTGAAAGAACCCCTGGAGGCTTCTTGATGTTTACTCTTTCAAGTAATGCACTCTTCTAACTCTGTCAGCTCATCACAACAGAGAATTATTTAGGGAACTGTGTGAAGTTACTGCTTCACAATTCTTACAGCCTCTCAGAATATAAAGTGTTCATTATATTCATCATAAATAGATATTTCCCTGTTTCCTGCAAGCATTTCTCAATACAATGTCTTATCTCATTACAATATTCTAAATGGAAGAGCAAAGACATAAAGTAGCAGCTTACTGTTTTGGTTTATATACTATCTGCAAACTCTATGTTCTATCACAAACAAAGCTAAACAAGTAGGCTGATTATCACTTATATTCTCCTCAGGATAAGCTAATGATGTGACATTTCATTCTTACTCAGTATCTTTTAATAGGTCAGCAGCAGTAATGTCATTACTAATGCTGCTAGATGTTTCAACACTGAATATAAATGTATGTAAAAATAATTACAGATTTGGAGCATGGTAGGCATAGCTTATGAGGCATATGTTACAACTTTAAGAAGTGTAATCCTCATGACACCATTAGGATCACTTGCAAAAATATGTTATCCGAGAAAGGATTTGTCCTGCTCCATTCACCCAAGCATTTTTTACAAACATGCTTAAAGGACACCTGAATGTTATTATTTATCAATAACAGAGCATAAATAAATATTTGAAGTAAAATATGATGATGAAAGRGTGATTCAGATAATTTTTCTTATAAAAATGAGACTTATAAAGGCTGATAATTTCTCCAAAATGAAGGAAGATCCAAGTATATATCCCAGAAATGTTCCAATCACTCCAGAGGCTGTGCCATTGTCTGTAACCTTGACAGTGACGGAGTTGGGGGAAAGAAATAATCTATTATGGATAAGTCTGTGACATTTGAGGTATAAAGAGGTGGCAGGAAAACCAGTCTACAAATACCACATAGATCCTTTCCTTATTTTTTCAGTAAATAGCCGTTGAGTAACAACACTGCCCAGGATATAGAGTGGAAGCTGTAGCCCTAATATCTGTAATAGCAAGAAGTGGAACCCTTTTTTGGTGGTTTTAAATCATCATAGATCTAAGGAGCACCTGCCTTTGATCAAGGGTATCAGCACKGAACATTTATCCTTAACATTTGTGCATCACATGTGTCCTTATCAAGAACCTTACAAATTGTGATATGAGCTTCAAATTGCGGTATGTCAAAATCAGTGCAGCATGACTAGGGAACGGGGAGAAGAAAATAAAAAGATTTTTAGAATTATGATTTAATACAGAATTTTACCCTTTTGAAAATATTCAGATATTATTTGACATATTCAAGGGTAGATGAAGTTCATAATTTACTCTTCCATTTTGAACTATTTTAGGTATTCACCTAGTGCCATTGAGGACCATAATGTGGGATGAACAGTTTGTCCAGAGAAGCTGTGCTGTATCTGTTGTTGGAGGTTTCCAAGATCCAGATAGAAAAAACCTTTAGTAACTCAAATTGCATGTTGACCCTGCTCTGAGAAAGTGATTGGCCTAAATCACTACTTGAGGTCCCCCCCAATCTAAATGCTTCTGTGATTTGATGAACTTTGGGGTTACTGTAATTCCTACCTGACTGCTTATAACCCTAATGAATTGGCTTTGCATTTAGGCCTGATGATGAATAGAAATGGTCTAGTTTTGTCCATGTCTCTTCTATGGGGTCAGGCAAAGGAATAATGTGAGGCTGAAATGAGAGCTTTCTGTTGCCTGGACTTGCTGGTAGAGCTGTGGGCTTCTGAAGTCATCCATTCAGTGTGAGTTTTACCTTTGAATCCAAATGCAATTCATTCCAGAATTATTTTAGCTTTACAACGATGAATATGACCTAGAGTTTTCAGAATCCTGTTTCATGAATATAATTGCTTCCTTTTTCTCTTTTACACTGGCATAGAAGGGACAGAATGTACCATAACTAGTTTTTCTCCCTTCCCTGAAGACTCCAATGTATTTATTTTGAAACAATTGGATTTGAAGGCTCTGATGTCATTGGCAAAGTGGCAAAATGTACTGGTGACTATTTCCTTACTCTTGCTTGACTGCTATTGCTGTAATTCTTTCATTTCACTTATATCTTATTCCACTGATGTGTCTTAGAACAAACTGTTAATGTACTTACATGCTCTGGGTGACGAAGCTTCATTGTGAAACAGTTGGTTTGTTGGTCTATGTTTAGCACTGCTATGGTTATTTATTATTTATTCCCATCTCATCTTCCTATTACAGGCAATGAGTGTATAAAATTGCGGAGAGTGATGTGTTCTTTGACTGTCCCCAAAGAAAACCCAGTCAAATAGATATCTAGTTGGATGATGAAATATTAAAACAAATACACAACAAGCATCCACAGTAAATTCTACCTTGGTCTCCATTCCTGTATTCAAGGAGATAAAATTTATCCCTTGATGAAAATATTTCCTTGTATCCAGCTTTATCATTGTTGACAAGTTCTGGGGAAATGAGGACATTTCAATTCAAAGGTTCAGGAGAAACCACAATGGAAATATTTTACTTTTCATAAGCAAAAAATTAAAAACTCAATTATTGAACCTGCTTTCACATGAAATGAAAGTGAAGCATGCATGTTTCCTTATCTATTGAATCTACTGAATTATTTTTCTCCCTTCCTTTATTTTATTTTATTTTATTTTATTTTATTTTATTTTATTTTATTTTATGAAAGGGTCACTTCATCTTTTTTCCCTCTCATTCTTATTGTATTTCATTTTACCAGAACTATCATATATTTCTTAAGTTGATTTTTATATATCTATACTACTTACATTAATGAAATATTTTATCAATCCTTCATATTCAATATATTAGCTTCACAATGACTCTGTGAATCAAGAAAGTACTAGAATTACTTTTTTATCCACGGAAACTTGGGCCTAGATCCTTCAAAATAACAGAGGTGAATTAGGTGTATAGACCAATGCMCCCTTTAGTCTGTGGGATGCTAAAGCACATCTTTCCCCCGGCAGAAAAGACCTTAATCATGAAACCAGAGTTTATTCTACATGGAGCTAAGGGGAAAAGGAGCCCCCTTTTGAAGCTTTATKACAAGAGGGGGAAATCTATGTCCCTTTCTGGAAGCTGAATAATTGTTTAGAATAGAATTTCATTGGACATTGGATTGTGAAGAGCCTTCTATATCTCAGCATGTCATGCTCAAAGCTGGCTAGATATGTGAGGCAATATGTAAATTCCTTTGCTGAGCTGGATTCCATTATTTGTGGCATTTGCAGAAATGCCCTTTTGCAGAATTCAGCATCCACCTTCTCACATCTTCTACTGTCTTCTCTAGTTACTGCTGCCTGTCAGTGAGATTGTCAGTCATTTGCTTTTCATCCATTATCTAGCTTGATGTCTGGGCTCCTGAGTAGGTGTTAGAATACAAATAAATAATAATAGCATCAACTACCCATTTTGGTCTTGTATTGCAGATGCCCTTAAGTCCTTGATTATGTGATGTAACTGTCCTCAGTAGACAGTAGAATTTCAGGAATAGTTCAGCTCTCAAAGGTAGATATTGCTTTTATTGTAAAAAAAAAAAAAAAAAAAAAAAAAGAAAACTTGTGAAGGAAAAGTAGAAGCAGAACTTCCCAAGAGAAACATAACTTCTTAACAATAGGATTGACAGTAAATCTGACACAGAGACCATGGAAGTCCACCTGAAAGTGATCAGTCCATGTATGCAAAATCTCTTGAAGTCCCATATCTCTTCTGTTAAAAARAATTATAGCGAAAAAAGCAGTTTTTAAGTGCTTAATTTTTAAGCTTTTAAGTGCTTAWTTTTTTTTTGCTTAGTTTAATTTAAGTATGTAAACAAATTATAAGCAAAATGTGGTATTAAAGAAAAGTGAAATCTTTTCCTCTAGCCAAATAGATTATATGAAACAAGTGGTTTTAGTATATTAATAACAAATTCTTTACTTCAACAACAATAAAAAAGAAAATGGCTATGAGCCCAACTATTAGAATCTTATTTAAATGTTTTCATGCTGATTTAGAAGGTCCTTCTTGCAATTATGCTATAACAGTGTAGAGCGCATGAATGTTGATCTGCTGCTTTCCAGTTTGGAGAATCTGTTAACAGAAATGTATGGAATAAAGCCATGCTTTTTTTTTTCATAAATATAGTGTTAATTCTGGGCAAGCAAATACATTAAAACATCTCTGGCACCACCTACAGAAGTAGTTTAGTATTAGCTTTTATTTATTTATTTATTTTAGGGAAGGAAGGAATGAACGGGAGGAAAATAAGGGGGGGGGGGGAAAAAGAATAAAATTTGTGACTATACACACAGATTAGAATTACCTAGATGCTCAGCCACTTACTGATATAATGTTGTCTATTAGTAACTACTGTGTTTTCCCTACAACTTTTTTAAGTACCAAAAGTATCCTTACATGCTTGTGAATGGTCCACAGGAAATGGTAAGTGACAAGGTACAATCTGTAATGTGTAGAAACCGATCTTTACCCCGGAGAACTTACTTGCTGGTGCTGACAAACTGTGTATATATGAATTAATCACATTTTCACAGCTGGATTTTTGAATAGGGCCTCATTAAACTGTTATAAATATACACCATATTGTTGTKCCTTTTTTTTTTCTCATCAGCAACAAGATCACTTTGGTATGGAAGAATGCAGTTTCATTATATCCACTCCAGCTGTGCTCTGCTTCTAAAGTCCTAGCATTTGCTAAATGTAAAACTTAGCACTTCTCTCACAACAGCACTAAGTTGTTAAAGTTGCTTGAATGGAAAATAATATAGAAAACAAACTGGGTAAAGGATAAAGGGAGCTTTAAAACAGAATTTTGATTACAGACACTCTTTGTTTCCGTGCTTATCCATCATTGCACATGAAATGTTTCCATTTTTTTATGAGGGATATTGTGGTCATTATCATTTAAAAAAAAGAGAGACTAGTGAGTCTCATATCAATGCAAGTAGAGAAAAATAATTCTTCAGCCCAAATGACAGATCATAACATAGTTCCATAAAACATCATCAAGCTTGTTTAGAAAGGTTCATAAAGACTGGACCATAGGCTTGATGTTGTTTTAAATTTGTACTCTAACCTCTGTAAAAAAAAAAAAGATATCCCCATTAACACTGATCTAAGACACCTCATTAAGGGTTTGGGATAAAATATAGGCTTAAATCTCAGGAAAAAGAAAAGAAAAAGAGAAAAGGAGAAAAAAGAAAATGAGAAAAAGAAAAAGGAGTAAAAAGATCTTGGGGAGTGTTGAATGTAAAATCTTCTTTTAATTTTGTCTGGCCAAATTACATTTACTGATTCATTGAAAGCAAAATGAAAGCTTGTCCTTGTTGCAGACCTGGGCCTGGGTGGAGCTGTGAAATCTGCAGGGAGCTGAGCCCCATGGGATGGGCAATCCCAAAGGATTCAGGCACTGGGCTGGGTGGTCCGGAGGCACCACCTGGCTGGCTAGTCTGTCTTATCCTTAGAAACCCTTTAGGTATCTCTGCCTCTTCACAGCTGCATCTCCGGATCAGGCTAYGTTCCTGTCTGAGCAAATGAGAGAGGCAAGACGTAAATATGCTTACATAGTAGCTTAGTCAAAACCTTCATTTTTTGTTATGTTTTATAATTTGCCAACTCATACTTAGTCTTTTGTCCCAGGAGTTCCTGTCTATACCTACCTGTCCTCCAGGTAGGTATAAGATTCAACAAAATTGCTGCATATATCCATATACTTATTCTTCACAATGTATTTTATGAGTATATAAAATCTCTATACACATTCCTTATTGATACTATTTCTTGAAAGTTGCTCCTTGATGAAACAATTCTAGCTGATTGCACTGATGTAGCTCAGAGAGAAATTAGAGTGGAGATTGCTTTTACATCATTGCATTTCCTTAAACATTTTCATTTTTTTTCTACCTAAAACAAATTGCATAAAATCATTACATTTTGAAGCAAATGAGTAATTATTAAACTGGAGATTGCTATGATCCCATTAAAGTAAGTCTATTCTTGTACTAAGAGCAATGATTCACTGTTCACAAGTTGATTTTACTTTACACAGATCACTGACATTAAATCCTAATCCTTAAGCCAACCAGAGCTAGCATTTTTTCCGTCTTGAGCTGTAGTATAAAATTTCAGTAAAAATAAATATCTAACCAGTGCAAGAGTCTCACAAATGCCATTTGTTATCGAGCCCAAGTCCCATTTTGTCACAGAGAGCATCAGATATTATACAATTTTCCTACCAAACACCCAGGCCTGCTCTCAATGAGCAAAACAGTTGCATCTATTCACTCAAGCTATTTGAGATCCAGTTGAGCTGTTTGGTTGTACTGTAGATACTGTCTCTACCAAGCCTTGGACTATTCAATTTAGATATTGCCTAAGACAAGAATATACGTTCTTCTGTACAGCCTTTCTTGCCTACTTACCAAATGCAGCACTTGACTGCTTGTGGGTAAACAAGAATAATTTTTATTAGTAACATTGTGTCCTAGTGCTACCAAAAAAAAAAAAAAAAAAAAAAGAAATCTGTGAGATTATTATAACTGGAAAACATTACAGAAAAAAAAGCATTCTATTTGTAGTTTATTCACTTTATATATTTTGTAGCACACTTTGTATGGTCACTCACACTATCCTCTCTAAATCAGTAAGTTTCTTCATCCCATACTGAATAGAAATTATTAGGATTTGGTTACTTTTTAACTCATTTCTTTTAACTGATCATATGGCAGACTGCTTGGTTCATAGTACAGCTGAGAATAGGCATAAGACTATGTCTACCACATGTTTTATAAGGAATACAAATATTGCATCCTATTTTATTTATCTAATCATCTTTATTTTTGTATTTACATGACAAATAATACTCCTGCCTTGCATAAGTGTTCAAGTCAGGAAACGTATTCTGGATTTGTTCAGCTCAAGTGAGTTTGAATCAGAAAATATTGCTGTTAACAATTTCCTTCATAACAAGAAGTTCCTGTAGAGATGTYAGTTTTGCATTCTTTATGAGTTCTACCCAATTAATTATGAGATAGCAATTAATATGAGCTACAGAGCAGGTTTTGTTATTAAGCCAGTTTATTAATACTTTCCCTCAAGTGGGAAGATGATTTCAAATTGATCATTTAGCAGTAAGAGCTATGTCAGTCACAACTCTACTTTTAGCTTTCTACAGACTCAGAGCTTGTGTGGAAAGCTATAAGAATCATTTTTATTGAAACTGTTTTGCTCTAAATTAATGGATTTTCTGCAAATGTCACTGTGAGAGGTAAGTGTTCTTGTACTGTTGACTAAGTTGTTCTTGTTTAATTGATCTTTTTAGTAACACTTCATATTATCATTGACAGAGTGTTGACTTTTAGTCTTCCTATGGAATTAAGTATGAATTGAAAGAATTACTTTCTTTTTCCTTTTTCTATTGTTTGCAAGCATGTAGCTCCAAAATAGCTGTTGTCATCTTGCCAGTGCTTCCTTCACCCTAAATTAAGCTTTGCTTTAAGAGGTAGTTCTATGCCAGCAATTTTTATGATAATTTCTATAGTGAGCTTTTCTTCTCTCTCTCTCTCTCTCTCTCTCTCTCCCTCCCTCCCTCCCTCCCTCCGCCTCTGTATGCAAATATATATATCATTTATTTGTTTTAGAGGCCATATATAAGCTGCTTCTACTCTGAACATTTCTCTGAATCAAATCCGTATATACAAATATTTATAATCAAATACATCATAATACTACAATTGACTAATTTCTGATGTAGAAAAGGCAAATCTTACACTTGCTTCACGTGCAGGTTTCTGCACATGGGATGGAATAACTCTGGACATCAGGACAGATTAGAGGTTGACCCGCTGGAGAGCAGCTCCATGGAGAGGGACCTGGGAGTCCTGGTTGACACCAAGTTAACCATGAGYMRGCAGTGTGCCCTCGTGGCCAAGAAGGCCAATGGGATCCTGGCCTGCATCAGGAGGAGTRTTGCCAGCAGGTCAAGGGAGGGGATCCTGCCCCTCTCCTCGGCTCTGGTGAGGCYGCACCTGGAGTATTGGGRGTAGTTCTGGGCTCCCCAGGACAAGAGTGATGTGGAGCTGCTGGAGAGGGTCCAGTGGAGAGTGATGAATATGATTAAGGGACTGCAGCATCTATCTTATGGGGAAAGACAAAGTGMGCTGGACTTGTTTAGCATAGAGAAGACTGGGAGGAGATTTWATCAATATGTATAAGTAGCTGAGAAGAGAATGTAGGCAGGAACGGACCAAACTCTTCTTGGTGGTGGCCAGTGACAGGACAAGGGGTAATGGGTACAAGTTGAAAYACAGAAGGTTCCATCTGCATGTGAGGAAGAATTTCTTGACAGTGAAGGTGACAGAGCCCTAGAACAGGCTGTCCAGAGAGGTTGTGGAATCTCCTTCTCTGGAGGTCTTCAAAATTCAYGTGGATGCGACCCCGTGCCCAGTGCTCTGGGTGTCCCTGCTTGAGCAAGAGAGATGGACAAAATGATCTCTAGGGGTCCCTTCCAAGCTCGATCATTCTGTGATTCTGTGTGAAGACTGTGTCAAGATTGTTCATAYAGTGTGAATCTTGATGTTGAAATTCAGCAAGATTTCAAACTGGAAGTGCTAGAGAGAGATTTTTATGATTTACTATTCTAAAAWTTGAAGAGATACTTTTCTTTCTAGATTTTGTATACAATAGAGCCAATGTTGCCTCATATAGACATAGGCTCACATAAATACTGTTATTTGGGGGTAATAAAATGTTGTTAATAGGGTAACCATAGTACTTACAGTCTCCTTAGMAATCAAGATCCAGGTGAAAATTACGATAACAACAATGTAACCAAACAAAAACAAGTTTTTATCTCAGAAATTGTGGAATCATAGAATGCTTAAGTTTGGAAGGGACCTCTAGTCCTACCCCCTGCACAGGCAGGGACACCTTGAGCACGTGGCACAGGATCACGTCCAAGTGGTTTTTGAAGTTCTCCAGAGAAGGAGACTCCACAACCTGCTGAAGCAATATTTGAAGAGCAGAGCCCTAAGCTAAAGCAAAGGCCATTGGAGGTCACTTTATATCTTGTAGACTCTTCATCTGTATCTCTAGAGCATGATATCACTGGATTTATATTGAATACATTGGTCGTTATAATCTCTAGATCTTTCTTTTACAGAACTGCTAGTTTGTTAGCTGCAATGCTTTCTGAGTTGCTTGAGCAGATTGCCTGAGTGTATCTCATATTCGACTTTATTAAATATCATATTATTTTGAAGACTGTTTTTCCAGGTTKTCAAGATCATTTTGAATTCTAATCCTGCCTTTCAACATACTTGCAATACCTCATATCTGAAATTCTACTGTTTTTCTTAGCATTTATTTGCAATTGTTCTGGTTTTTTTTATATACTAATTGTTTCTTAATATTGCAAAATGAATGTGACAAGATTATCCTGTATCTTATGATCTCTAAACAGTTCAGTAAATYCGAACTACTAAGTGAAAGCATTCACAAAACAGAAGACTCATGAAACACACTTACATTATTAATAGGATTAATCAACCCAGAATAAAGCTCAGTATTTCAGGCAGAAATTGTTCTGTGAATATTATGAATAGTATAAGAATAGTCTAGATTACTGTGTTAATGACTGATGTTTAATACTAATAGAAATACTTTAAAAAAAAAAGAAAATAAATAACTGGAACATTTAATCTAGAGGATTTATTTGTTTGTTTGTTTTTAGGGTTTTGCTTGTTGTTATAGTGTTTTTTTTTTTAATAAAAAGATGATCATAGTTCTAAGTATTTAAGAAATGCTTTATTCTTTCTTTTCTTTTTTTTTTTTCCCATTCCCTTTTCCTTTGTTTTCTGAAACTATTGGAGACCTACTGCAGGACTTCAGGAAAGAAACTTTCCTGAAAATATGGTGAATTCTCTATCTTTAGAGATTTTTCAAAATTTTGCTAGACAAGGCCCAGAAGACTGATATAAATTTGATGTAGTCCTGATCTGAGCAGGAGACTGGACAAGATGACCTCTGGATGTCCTTTACAAGCTATATTTTTCTATGATTCTATGCAAAATTAATAAAAGACAAATATTAAAGATGAAAATTCTACTATTTAGTTTATCTAAAAAATGTGGGTGTCCAAAGCTCCCAGCAAAATTGATAAGCTAGTATTTATAGACCCAATTTAATATACAAATGGAGAAATATTTGTTAGATGAAAGCAGGATCATAGGACAGATTATTTGAATATCTTGAAAGCTGAGAAGATGAATCTGATTCTTTGAGGAAAGTTTAACTTCTACACCTCTACTCACCAATGACATACTTGAGCTACACAAATAGCTTCTGCTCGAGACATTCAAGGACTAAAGTATGTTCACCAGCTGTGTTTTGTTTCTCAGACTCATTCTGTGTGTGTATTTGTGGGTGTGAGTGGGYGAACATGGACTTCCCTTCAGCTTCTAGCAGTTTTATATAGATCCTTTTTATTTCTTTTGCTGTATTAAACATCATTTATCCTTTTCCGATCTTTTTTTTAATTGATTTTATTTTTTTCTCTAAACTATTAAGGGAGGATTATAACTCTGTTATTGCCCATAAGGTGATTAAATCAAACCTAAATGAAGATTAAATAGGGGCCATACTTCTGGTTTCAGCTATTGCAGTCCAGTCCTGGTAAAGAACAAGATCAGAGGATGTTTTTACAAATATTGGCCATGAAAGATATATTTGACCTGATTTGGAACAGGATGAAAGACCATGAGGTGAGTGTGACCTGGTAGAAGTATAACTGCAGGTAAGTTGTACTAAGGATATGAGGAAAGCATGATGTACCAAAGGTGCTATAGGAGCAGTCTTTCACACTCCGCCTACTAGGGCCATTTTCAACAAGGTGTTTGAATGAAGTCTTATGATTATCTTGTACATTTGTGCATTTTCCCCTTTATTATGGGGAAAAAAAAAAGGAGGGATGGGGATTAGAGTGAAATTAAAAAAAAAAAAAGGAAGAAAAATATTCTAGAAACAGAACTGCTAGTGAAAAACTATGAAAGGCAAAACCACATTTTACACATTTTATTTAATGARGTTAGTATAGAATTTTTGTTTTCTTACAAGATTTTTACAATTTTTAACTCCTGGCATCTATGTATTCCTCCCAATTAGAGTACTATATATGAGATTATAGTAATATGTTCAATTGTACGGCAGTAGCTTCTTTAAAAGGCCTGGAGTATAATATTTCTAGACTAGAAGACAATGTTTGACAGGGAAATAACAAAATTGGAACATTTAGTGCCTACTAGCAGGAGCTAACTGGTCAGTTACACAGATGGGAAAAGCTACAAAACAAATAGTCTTCTTAAATGGAAACATGGAACACTACAAAGAAACAATACCAATACTTTGTGAAAATAAGACCTCATTCTGAGAGTATAGGAGAGAAAAAAAATCTCATTTGGTTTTCCATCATTGGTATTGTAAATGTTTACTTCTTTCTTGACTTGTGTCATTAGTAAGACTTCTGTTGTCCAAATAGCACTTTTACATGATCCAATAACCTAGAAAGGCCAGTTTAGTCACTCACGCCCATTCACTCTGTGGGAGTAGGCTTTCTTTAAAATATCGGAAAAAACAGGATACTCATAGATTAGACTGCAGAATCCCTTGTGTCCAACAGATGGATTACACGTATCTTATGTATGGACTACTTTTAAGTGTTTTCAGTAAAAAAGAAGTAAAAACTTATGAAAATTCACAAACATGTAGTAATTCTGGTTTCTACCCAGGGCGACATTCCAGAAGGACTCATTTGCTATTTTTGAGTAATTGCCCAACTTCTTATTTCCTCTTTAGTTCAAGGAATTTCAGAAGTATGTATTCASAAATTTAGGAAATCCAATACACATCTGATAAACCATAATTTTACCCACTTTTCCAAGAAAACATATTTCAGGCAAGAAAAATAAATCCATTAAAAATATCAAGCAAGTACTGGTAGCTTTATAATATTGCCTTGTATAATTAAAATTAACACAGAAAGATTTCCTAAAACTGGCTCAGATTTACATGAATAATGCCCCAGAATAAGGAGATTAAGTGTACACCAGTTATATATAATTATTATCACCCAATACTATTCATGCTATTTTTAATGCATCTGTCTCTAAAAGACTCTGACATGTTGTAGTTGTAGTTTAAGTTGAAGTCACCAAAATGGACATATTTGTCTAAAACCAGAAATGATTTGTAGTACAGATGACAGCTCTTCAAACGTTACACAAAAATAGAACATGAATATATACTTCATAAAGACACAGAAGGAACGTGAATTAAAAAAAATAAATGAAGAAGAGAGAGAAGAGAGAGGAATATATATCTTGTGACATATTTTTCTAGTTCTACACAATAGTTGGTTTTAGAGTTGTTTGCTGACTTTCTTCTGCAAGGCATTTTGAGCTAGAAGTTACAGACAATTTTGAGCTTAATCGTTAGGTGGGTGTTAATTTTAGACTTGCCCCCCAAATCTTGAGACCTTCTGATCAAAAGCATGCATGACAGAAATGATTTAAAGGTGTTAGGAGGAAAACAAACACTGGTTTTATAGTAGAGCAAAAGCTGATTTTGGCAGAAAGGCAAAATTGGAAACACTGAATATAAATGAGGCATTTATGACACTGTTATAATTGTGTAATCGGGATGTCTCCACATRGTGAAAATAAGTAAATCAAAGTGTTTCTTCAGTAAATACACAAATAAAATTAAATTAAATGAAAAACAATTAMATCTTGTGATCATAGTAAATTCTCAAAAAAAAAAAAAAATCAGAAATCATGATCTAAACATTAGCTTTTAACAACTTTGCTTATCTTTAAACAATATTCCAAATTTAAAAATATCGGATGTGATATATATCTTAATTAAAAATGAGCATTTAAACTTAGAGTAAAATTATCATCAATGATAAATCAGGAAAAAAAATAGATTACTTTTTTGTTTTTGGAGGGATGACTAACCTCTTCATAACATAGTTTTATGACTTACAATTCATCTAACTATACTGTTATGTTCCTTCTGCTGTATGTTTCTTCTGCTCCAAGACAGGTTGCAAGTTAACTAATACTCTCACAAAGAGGCTCTGTGACTCTTTCCCTCCTGTAGTAATGGTCACCTGGAGATGGAAAGCAATGGCTTTCTGGAAGCTGAGCAAATTGCTACATCCTTAAACTTGGTATATTCTGACTTTTTGTATAAAAAGGAATAATCTTTACTCATCTTGTGAAGTGTTTTCAAAGGCAATGAAAGAAAATTCCAGTGCAAGAACGAAGCATTAGGATATAATAAAATTGTATATTTGCACTCCTCCAATACTCCCCCACTTGAGTGGGGGTTGGTGGGAAGGAAGGGGCAGGAAATGGATGGGAAGCCTATGGATGGACAAAGCCTTGTGCTTCATTGAGGCTCATGCTCATATCACACTACCTAAGGAGCATCTCCTGTGAGAATCACAGCTGAAGTCTGTGTCCTGTGTCAGATTATGCCCTCAAACTGTAAAAGAATTTTAGGCATAGCTTTGACCTAAAAACTGATGTATTTTTGTAATTAAAGGAAATAGAGACATTTAAAGTAACGCAAACAGTGCTAAWATGCAATACAATGCGATACAATAAAGAGATTAAAAATGGGAAATCGTCCTGTTCATTTTATAATTCAAAAAGTATATTTGATGCATATTGTACTACTTTATTCATTCATGCCTTTAGGTATGGCATAATTGTAAAGCATGCAGCTGAGAGCTGTAAAACATACAAGTATTAGAAACTTATTCAGACCTGAATTTCAGACCTTCAAAGTTTACACATTTTTCATAAAACCTAAACAGGCAAGGTCTTTGCTTTTCAAGAAAAATTACACATCAGGACTGGTACAAGTGAAACAATAGCACAATGCCTACAACACCGAAGGACATTAAAAATAGTCTATAAATTATATATATAAATTATATATTCAGAGTTTCAGATATGATTTTTAAAACTTGCCACCAGCAGAACATTTTATCATGTGAAGTAAATAAGACACTGGGACATGGTGATTATTATTTTATACTCCTGGTGGCTATAGTTTTATACTCTGTGTATTTTAAGTGTGCATTTTCATCATCTGTTAAAGTAATCAATTCCACTAGCAATGCAAATGTCAAGTACCATATATTAAGGTCAATGTAAATTTTCTCTCTTGCAACACGAAAACTATATTCTCTAAACCTGGAGAAATGCCACATATAATACTAAAATGTTTTCAGCAGTTAAGCAGGAAAAAGCTGTCAACAACAACAAGAATAATGATCATTTAAGCTGCTACAAAAAGATTAGCAACAGTCCTTCCTTGACATGTGCATGTGGTTAAAAGTTAATTATATCAAACATATTGGCACTCATTATCCTACAAATTCCTATTCACACGAGTACTTGTAAGTGGGCAAATAAGATTATTTAAGAAAATCATGCAAATACATAGTAATTTGCAGCACTATATGCATATTTGCGTATTTGCAGCTCCTGGAATGTTGAATTTTTTCAGAGCAGAGTTTGAACAACAGCAGAGTTTGAACATTGAATAAGCTCAAATTGTTCCTACTGTACCTCTTGATTCCTTTTTTTTTTTTCAAAATTTCTTTTTATTACTAGCCTGAATGTACTGTATTCGGAACACTTAAACTAATATCCTTAATTTTAAGTATATTTTGAAATGATTTCATTTTCCATTTCTTTAGTGATCCTATATATATATATATAGTATATATAGTGTAATGTATTGTAATATATATTGTAATGTATTGTAATAATATATATATTGTAATATATAGTGTATTTATTGTAATATATATTGTAGTGATCCTATATATATATATTGTATACCCTATATTTACATTTACAATCAAGATCAAAACAATTCTTCTCTTCAAATTTATTTTGCTCTTTGCTTAGTTTTTATACTCTGTGTTGGGCTGAGCCACATTGGTACCCCCTTTACCCAATGTCCCATGTTGATCTGACTGACTGAGGAAGACATTCACACTTTTTTTGATAACTCAGAGGCAAGCATTGATACAAACAGTTGATTCTCCCAACTGATATTGTCACCTGATCCACTAAGTTGATAAAGCCAGTTGATCTACTCAGTTGATATAGTTGTTTTTCTAAAACAGAGGCCATCATCCAGTCCCCACTGCACTGAGCCAAGTTCAGCTTCCTTTCCAACAGCTGTGGCCAGTCACTTCCTAAATTCTTCCCTGAGTTTCAAGAGTGTATCTCTTCTAAGCCTTCTCCCACTACAAGAGTTTCCTGATCAGTCACAGGCATTGGCCAGGGACCATCAGAACAGGTATCTGAAACATCTTGTCCTGTATTGTACAAGCTTACAAGTTAGTTGAAAGTTTGGAAAATGCTGAAAAAATACACAAATTAGCAGTGAAGTCACTGCAAGCTCCAATGGGTTGAAAAAAAAAAAGCCAATAATTGGACAAAATCTTGGTGGAGGGGAAAGCACATTAAAAGCCACTTTATGCAAAGGTTCTGGCATTTTCTTATTTTCCATTTTGAAAATCACCAGATGTGGGGAGGGTCTGTTAGGAGCATATGATTTTTTGTTCTTATACACTTCATCTGCTATGCATCTGCTGTGGGTCAGAGGCATAGGACTTAATTAGTTTTGGTCTCATCCAGCAAAGTCATTATTTCATTCTTTTCCCCATTAAACAAAGCTCTCAGTATGGTAATATTGTATYAGTCTGTGTAAATCAATAATTTTTACCTTCTGAAAAAAATAGCAAATATAACCTACATRATGTAAAGGCAGACATTGTTCTACAAGTAATTATAAGCAGTATTGTATGCTCCAAGTGGTGTCACATTATCTATCACAGCATAGAATGTATCAGATTTCAAAATGCTTTGTAAATGAAATAGGTGGCCATAAATTGTAATGACTATAAAAACTGATCTTCCTTAGAGACTTGGATTGGCAAAGTACAAAATTCTGAGAAGATCCCACTATGAATGTTSGAAGGCGGTATCCTAGATGAACTCCTTTGTTAGGAGGGGCCACTACTTACMGCCTAAGGGTAGAATTAGAACTGTTAGGTGAGATAACTTAAGAATAAGTAACATCCACTTTCTTAACCTACAAATTGTTATTAATACAGTTTGAAGAAAATCACAGTATCTATTTCTACAAGGCTGGATGGATTCTGCCTAGTGTGATGCTTACATATTAGATTTTCTTTTTTGATCTGGATGACCTTTCCACCTCCAAAAAGGGTCATAAAKGAAACTTATTGGAATCTTTGATATATTTTTCTTTTGTTCTTTGTGCTGATATATTCTTCAATGAACTTGAATGAGGCCACTTCAATGGCTCCTTCAATGAAGTCACTGAAGTATGAAGGAAATATTTGCTACAAGAAATGACAGGTAGATTTAGGTATCTTAATGGCAAAATCTGATAAGCTTCATGTAGTAGACTTCATCATCTAGATTTTAGCAGAGGAAATAAAACTTCTTTAGAGGTTATGGAGTCTCCTTCTTTGGAGATCTTTAAAACCTACCTGGATGTGACCTAGGTGACCCYACTTGAGCAACAGGATTGGACTAGATGATCTCTAGAAGTCCCTTCCAACCTCAATCATTTTGTAATTCTGTAATTGTTAGTAATCCTAAAGACTTTATTTGATTGATCATTTGAAAATAGATAAATATTTGGATACTTTAAGGGCTGCAAGTTCTGACAGGTTTGAAGTATTTTGATCTGAAGGAATTCATCTTTTTGCATTCATTAATGCCAAATTAAAAATCCATTCTAGTGGAGAAAGTAGCCACTGAGATGGACTCAGCCAGCTACTCAGGGTTTATGTGAGGGGCCGTTGTGGTTCCCCTGCTATTCAGTAGATAGAAATCTATTTTAAATCCAACTCAGTAAATCCATGGGAGTTGTAACTACTGTGTGTGACACAGGGTTTAAAGTTTCAAATTTTTGCTTCTCTAAGGGAATTATGCTGTCTTCATTTTGCCCTTCATGTTACAAAAGCAAAAGATGTGTTACTCTTATATGTATTTGTCTATTAGCTTTTTAATGGAAGATAAACAGTTACATCCATAAACACATTCTATGATTCAGTTGGTCTTCTACACTTGGTGATTTTAATGAATACTATACTACATGGTAGTATAGAGAAAAGAATTTAAAGCATGCCATGAGCTATACAAAAACCAAGCACAATTGTAAATGAGGCATCTCTGAGAATGCACTCGTAAAAAAAAATAACAATTGAATAATTTATCTGTTAACTGAGCATAGAGGCTGACATAATTTTAATAATCATATTAAAGATTCTAGTTGTTTCATTGTATTAACAAGAGTATAATGGTAGCTAAAATTCATATGTTGGATAAGATGAGCAGTAGGAGTGATTATAGAAGCATTATGATATTTTTAAGTGTATAAAAGACATGGACTGTCTTGAACTCTTGCTATAGGGCAGAGTCCATCAGTATTTTCAAGTAGAAAATCTCATTTGAGAAAAAGAATATTAAGTGCTTAGTAGAATCAGAGGAAAAAAATAGTATCTCTATTGTCTCTTCATCTATCCACTGGCTTCTCTTTCTCCTTAGTGTTCACTTTTTTGTAGACTGTGTATCAAAGTTTTGGTAATACCAAATTATTTCAGTATATGGTTAGGTTTTTACATTAGAATTGTAGCATCATTCCAATACCTAACTGCTAGTTCTATGCAAACACTTTCACAAGTCAAATGAAAATCTTTTGGAGAAGAGGAATTGTTAGCATCATCTCAGTGGGAGAGCAATCGTAAAAAACAAGGAGGAACTGAGGAACATGGTAGATTGCACCAAGACAGGTATAAGCAAAACAAAGTTTCAAAATGTTTTAAGAAAACATTGGTCTATACTGTCACCTTAGAGATCAGGTCCATACCCTCTGATCATGCTGACACTCAATCAGTCTCAATTCTGGTGTTAGTCCTTGGCTAACAGTGGAAGCATCCTGGGCTCAATGACAATAGGCTGAACCTTGGCCCTTCTAGTAAAGAAACATGTAGTTTCAGGGCACTGACAGAAGTCTAACAGGCTAGATCATGCCAGAAATACCTGCTACAAGAAGTTAATAAGGGCTAAATTCAGTCACGGTGATTAAACTCGTCCACAAAGAAATATTCTCGCATTTCTGGCTGCTTGCATTTGATAGGGCATCATCATAACGTACCATCTGCTCTTTTATATGCTCCTTTATAGCTCTGACTTTCAAAGAGATGCTTGTGATTACCTCACATCTTTAGTATATAAAAAGAGCTGCTTGCTAGTTCAGTGTTCAGGGAAAAAAAAAAAGTTTTGTTAGTTACTCATCAATTTGCTCATCTGTTTGTCCTATGCAGCATGATGATTTCAAAGTCTGCTGACACTGTTACCCAAAGGAGTATGATTCATGCAATAATTTTCCTTCCTTCCTGCTTTTTTCTTCCAAACTTGCTCAAACTTTAATATATCCCATATAAAATTTTCACCTTAAACTATTCTGCCTTTGTCTACCATCACTGCATTTGTATCACTTCTAGGATCTTGTCTGCTTCTTTAGATAGGAGACTTACTACTGATAGAAAAATATTCTAAATTAATATGGTAGAACATTGTGATTTCTTACTGTTAACATCCCATTCATTTCAACATATCTTCTTTTTTTTTAAGATTTCTTTTTTTCTTAGAAAAATGAACTTTTTACAAGAATAAAGATTAATTATTATTAACAATACTTTTATGTCTGTACAGCCCATCTTTGCCAAGCCTGTGAAAGTATTTTAGAAAAATATCTTGTGTCCCTTCTGTCAGTAGGGAGGTCATTTATCCTTCTACAGAATACATACTAAATCTGTGACCTTCAGAATGAATCTCCTGATAGGGAATATTGTAGCAACTAGAGCATAGTTTGTTTTAGGGAAGCCCACCAGGGACTTCTGAGTGGAATAACACAGGACTTCCCATCTCCACTGTAAGGAAAAAGCAGCTGCAGAGGAGATCACGTTGGTAATGATTTTAGTTTGGTGAGTTCCGATCAGAATTACTCTAAAGTTTGAAAATACAAACATGTAGCAAAGTCTACATGAATTGAGGTAAAGGAAGTATTTTGAATCATAAAGGTTGCCCTCATCCACAGAGCAAAGGAATATCTTCTCAATAATCTCCCCGTTTGGGAGAGAGCTACAGGCAGTGTGTGAGATTAAACAGCTTTTAACTCTCAAAATTGACCTAATTAATAATTGTTTATTTGCTACTTCTGAAAGATAACTTTCATTCTCTTGTATTGGTAGGTTTAACGGTGTTTACAGTTTATATAAACAGTATAATTCTGGCTCCCCTCACAGGAGCTCTTGTAGAAGATCTTTATCTGGAAGAACTCGCCTGTTTCATCCCAGATAAAGCGGGCAGGCTCTAAGGTTGCTTTCTACTTATTTCTTTTTTTCCCTCATATAAAGGTCTTCTGTCTCGGATGTATAAATGTCAARCACCTCTCATATTTACTGCACTTACTACGCAAATTACACCTCCTCTGATGATTTTTGTCATCCACTTTTATTCTGCTTACTCTTTGCCTTGACTTTCTTACCTTTTTTCTTCAAAATATTGGGTTGCTTGGCTTATTTCCTTTTATTTGAACAAACCACAGCCCACCATRCTTAATGCTCCTTTCATTTCTATATGAATTAGTACTTCCAGTTCCTTTACACCCTCTGCACTTTACTRTGTACATTGGAGTCTAAGGGGACCTCTACTAACACAAGTCTTCATGATTTCCTCCAGAAAAAAGATGAAAACTCTGTGCCCACCCCTCTTTATCAACCATCATRTTGACCTACTTCCCTATCTTGCATCTTTGCATATGCCCGTTTTTTTTTTGATCTGAAGTACAATCTCAGTCTGTCTCTGATAGCATTTCACAGAAATAGAGGTAGCAGCTGAAGCTCTATATGATTAAAAGAGGAGTAATTGTCCTTTGTCTTCAGCTGTACTCTCAAAGATTGTCAAACTCTTTGTTTATTAAGGCCTAAAAAATGTGTTTATTGTGTTATCTTGTCTATGAAGGCCTAAAAATCTTTGAGCTGAAGTTCATAGATCATTAATCTCAATTTATATCTAAAGACTTTGAATTTGTTTTCCATAGAATATTTCAAAATAATTTATTATCTGCTTATGAAGTTGCAACAGTTCTTCAAGTTCTCTTGTGCTTTAACGAGGTAGCTTTAAATTTTGGCCTTAAGTATAATCTTCTTCTAAACATAAGCACTGAATATATCACTTTTATCACATCTTTGCTTTTTTTTTTTCTTTAATATCAAACACTTTAAACCCCTTTTTATGTGATTCTAACCCTTTACTAAAGTTACTAGTATCATTTCTATTACTATAACCTGTTTTCATAATACTTCTAAAAATGAGCTAAGTCATACCTGAATCCCCTGTAAAGAGGAAAGTGGGAACTCTTACACTCTCTCCCCCCATAAGAAATTTGTTGTTCAAAGACTGTGCCCTGTCCCAACCACTCTARCCTCTTTAAGTAAATTAGTTTGACAAAGGAAAAAATGTACTGCAACGCTGTAATTTTGTCTGCAAAACAGATACTCTCGAGGGACACTGAAGTGTTTAGAAAATCATGAGACATCATTAGGCCATGATTTAATCATTTTGTCTTTTAACAAATCTTCAAGATTTTGAAATCTGGCAATGAGTATCCTGTCCCATTTATGATACCAATTTCAGTAAATCTATATAACAGTTTTGCAGACATTTTATTTTATCTCACAATACTAAATCTATGTCATCAGCCATTTTAACCAGCTTGGAAAATTTGGCATACAAAGCCATGTATGTAGAGTTAATATAAAGCCTAAATTAAATTACAGTATATGTCAGAATGTGTTTAAATGTCMAATTAGCTCATTTCCCAGTACTATATACCAATGGAGCCCTCTAAGGGTTGCAAAGCAAACTGATTGCTTCCTAGCCAAAATATAATATTCTCAATTATGTATTTAATTGAAGCAAAAATGCATGTTTTCTACTTCATCCCCTTCTGATGAGGTAATACAGCTATAGTGTATCATATTTAATTCTGTTAAACTTAACTGAGATGACCACTCTGTCAGGTTATCTCCTAAGAGATCTATCTAACTTAATGATATGGAATGACAATTGCTGTTGCTTATTAGAACTGAATTAATAKCCTCAATTAATGAGCATAGACACAATAAAAATATAGAGGAATTCTGTGACATTTTGCTGAGCGTAATGTTCTGATTGGTARTATTTTGCTAGATAATATTTAAAAATATACAATTAAATTATTTTAATACAGTTCATATATTTCTGCTACTTCAGGTGCATTTTGCATTTAGCCTCAGATGAAGTTTTAAAAAAAGCATTTTTTTCAGCAAGGTTTCTCTTTTGTAAGATATATCTTTTAATTAAAAGGATTTTTAATTATATTTTAATGTTACTAGCATCTGGAATTTATCAATATTAATGTCTGTTAATATGCACAAGAATTAAGTAAGCAGTAAATTGAAAAAAAAAAGCAGTAGTATAAAAAATGTAATTTAATTGACACTTCATATTGCCAATCATAATACAGACCATCCTTAGATGTATTCATATTATCACTCACTTTAAAAATATATTGAGTTAACTTCAAAAAAATCAAAAAGACTCCACTATATTTCACTGTCAATATCAAAACCATGATTTTAGATTTATTTTACATTATGTTTTCTGTTACAATRGAAGTCTAGAAGATAATAAGTTCCTTGAGTCTTCAGAAGTTAAGTCTCCACGAGCTTGGAAAAGAACTTGTGTTCTTCTTTCTAATATAGACGAACAAATCAATCTGTTATATTTCATTCAAATATAGATCTTGTTGAACTTTTTATAATTGTTAACAAGTTAATGGTTTGGGAAATTTGTTAAAGTTACCTCTAAGCTTACAGAAAATCTATATACTCTACATGTTGCACATGTTTTCTTCTGTTTTGAATAGCAAACCTCTGCTGGTAAATCAGTTACTGTTAGGGCTCTATTTAATCATATTTTGGCATATTTTAAATTCTATTCAAAGAGAATTTACCTCTATGTCTTTTTCAAATAGAATTACATGAAAATCATTACCATCATAACATTTATCATTCTTCACTCACATATAAATCTGGACAGATAATTTGGCATATTAAATGCATTCCTTCTGTGACATAGCGGCAGATGAAAGAGTAGCATAACATACTTTACCTGCTAATTACACAGAATCACAGGCTGGTTGAGATTGGAAGGGACCCCTAGAGATCATCTAGTCCAAACTTCCTGCTCAAGGAGGGACACCCAGGGCACGGGGCACAGGGCGGCATCCAGACAGGTTTGGGAGATCTCCAGAGAAGGAGACTCCACAACCTCCCTTGGCAGCCTGTTCCAGGGCTCTGGCACCCCCACAGTCATGAAGTTCTTCCTCACACGGAGATGTGGAGATGATTTCTGGCATAACTTCGTAGGGCAGAATTTCTTTTTTTTTTTTTTTTTTCTTCACAGATACATACTTTCATGGGTTGACTCATTTGGGTCCTCAACAAAACATAAACTCCTCTGTAGTCTAAGCTCAGCATTAATTTGAATCTTTGATAATATAAATCAATGGTCCAAATTCTTAAAAAGAAAACATTTTCATGTTCTTTTTATAAAAACTAGTTCATTTTCATCAGGGAGATTTTCTATGATGTCCTGCTTTTTTATAGTTATTGAAGAAGGATTGCTTAATTTAGCATTTGGTGCTATTCAAACAATAAATCATATAAAATTAGATTGTTTCATTCATTTCTGCTAACTCTGTGATTTCAAAAACAAATAGACATATGTATTGATAATAGTGATTATTTACAAAAGATCTCACTAACCTATAAAGCCAACACCTGCAACATCAGTCCTAATTATATGAAAAGCTTCACAAACCAGACTGTCTGTTGTAGTTACCTRGATGTATTTAATTTCACAATGCTAAAATGGATGTATAAACATGACCCAGTGAAGAGACTTAGCCTAGGTATCTCCTTGTCCATCTGAACTTCATTTTGTGTGCCCCCAGGCCATTATGAAAGCTTTTTTTTCTCAATTTTTTTTTGCTGGAACATTTGGGAGGAAGGGGATATTGGATAATATTTCTTTGATTCTGGATTAGCATGTATGTTATAAATGACATTTGGAACTTGTCCATTTTAAGAAATGTGCCTTGTTTCAATCAGTTCAATCAGTTCTGCTGAATGCTTTTCTAAATTTTATGATATTTTAGACCAGAGAGGTCACACATTTGATTCTGACATTGGTTTCAGATTGTTCTAACTCTGCACAGTGCCAARGACAACAGGACCGGGTATCTGTGGGACTACCACTTAAATGTTATGCTGTTACAAACACTATTATCGGTTACAGCTCTTTTCCTAGCCTATGTCATAGAAAAGGATCCTGGAAATCATATTTAAATGAAATATGTATGAAAATGTGTAAACACAGACATAAGGAACTTAAAGGCCCTGAATTGGACTACTTGGTAAACCMCTGTTCCAGCAGAACAGTAGCATCAGCACATCCATGAAGGGGAGGAACTGGCCAGAGGGAAGCAAGCCACAGAACAGGCATCTGTACAGCAGATCAATTTTGAGTTGAGGCAAGCATTTCACAAGCATGGCAGGTGACGTTGCCAGATCTGATCGATTGAGAGCTGTTTTCTGTATGTGCAAGCATATGAACTGCAGGAAGGGAACTGAAGATGACTCAAAATTGCAAGTCTGTGTCCTCAACGAGGGGATCAAAACAGAGCTCAGGCAGATTSCAAGGATAAAAAAGAAACAGATGGAAGAGCAAGATTATGGGCTCAAAACACAAGATACAGAGGGGAGCATCAAGCGGAGAACTCTGTGTGTACAGCTTCCCAAAGGGAGTGAGAAAGCCTCTGAACTTTGCTGAAAATGTTTTTTTTTTTCAGGATGCAGAGAACAACTGAAGTTATTTTGGACACTGACAACCTCACTGATGCCTGTAAGCAACTGCAACACGTTTATAACGTAATAAGGACCTTTATGGTGCTTTATGAAGGGTAAAAATGGTGCTTTATGAAAGGGTAAATCACACAGAAGTGAGACATATGCTTAAGTTTGGACTGTTCATGAACAAAAGTGGTACAGTATGCTGAACCTGTATATTGTTTACAAAACGTTGCAGATGGCTTTTAGAGTTACTAACAGGTTATTAAAAGCCTCCTCAGGTGAAATGCAGGTGTGAATGAAAGAAGGTATTTATTTCCTTGCCTCATTAAGAAGCTTTAAAACACAAATCTAAACACAATCCTGACTTCAGGGCACCTCATACATCTCACTAGTGAAACTCATCTTCACCACAAGTGCTTTTGAGTGTAAAGGGAAAGAATTTGAATGTACAAGGAACCAGAGGTCTACCTTGCAGTTCGGATTTATGCTTTTAAAGGCTAAGGCCCAAAGTTTTCCTGACCGCTGTTACAGAAACTATTTATGAAGTTATGGTGAAAAGCACTGCAGAACTGGCTATTAAAGAAAACTTTCGAGTCAGCTTTTGCATATGAAACAGTGACCTCCAGTGGCTAGTTCAGTTAACTCTAATGATTTGATATACAGGAAAACAGATAAATTTGCATTTTGTTGAAAATTAGTAAAAATAAAAGGTCATGTTTCATATTTAATATATTAATATATTTAATATATTTAAATAGRCAAATATACACAATAAACAAATTTTCTAAACAGAAACATACTTYGGTAAAAATAATATTCTCATTTAGAGTGGAAAATTACCTTTTGTCTCTACATATTAAAAAAGCATATAATTAAATTATGTAAACATGTTTAGATATGTTTAAAGAAATAACACATTCTCTACTTTAGGGCTGTAGTTCTTATCTATACTAATTACACTAAAACTCATCACTCCTCCTTTTCCTGACATCTCAGTTTCATATTAAAAACACCGGAAAATTCCGGATTTCATCTGATGATTCTCCAAACACACAAAAGCATATAGAGCCCTCCTCAATGTAGGATTTATAGCCACAGTAAATTAGATATAAGGCAAATTTTCAAGAGACAGATCCCTTGTTTTAAGACCCAGTTAGAGAAAAAAAAAAGGCAAAAACTGTCTTTCACAGTTAATTACTTAGCACACACATAAGAATGTAGAAGACCTCAATTTAATATCTTTCTGTGACTTTGGTAGATARGTGAACATCCTCACCTAACCAGAAAAACCCATTGTTTACTAAGCTAACAAATACTCATGAGGAATTAAAAAGATTCAAATTTCCTTATTGAATCTGTTCCATTTTGTCTCAAATAATGAAATGCACTGCATCAAAATAAGGGGAAAAAGACAATCCAACCTAATGATATGCTGTTATAGTGTACGTGGAAGAAGAGAGAATCTCCTGCATTCCAGTCCGATGTTCTCCGTAGGGAATGATGCCAATTTCAAATGCCAGCTAAATTTTGCCAGTCTGTCTTTTTACATGAGGACTTTCRCCCAACAGAGCTACCTACTGTTAGAGCTAAGCTGCTAGGTTAATATTGCTTTTTCTCTTTTAATGTTTTTCCATACTGGATGACAAAACATGGTGTGGAAAGGAAGGCTGTTAGGCAAGGTAGAAGATTGAGTCATTGCCCTGCAGGATACTCAGAAGCAGAAGCAAATCACCTCTGTCTAGCCTTATTTACCAAAGGATCTAATTCAGCGGCTAACAGGTTTTTTTTTTTCCTTTTTGTATATTTACTCCAAACTGAAAGAATAATTTGGCTTTTGCACAAGCAACCAAAATTCACATCTCCCAGTTTTAGAATATTGGATAAAGGTATTCTATAGGGCTTAAACATTTGGCTTTCATTTACTTATACAWATAAAACTCTAAGTAGACAGAACAATCTCTAAATTCATGATGCAATTATTTTGATTTGTCAGCAACCAAGCTCTTTCATTGTATTATTGTAGTATCACTTCATAAATCCAGTCACATAACAAGCAAAAAACACACTTTACTCAATTTCAAAGGTTTCTTTTATAGCTAAAGAAAATCATGTCAATTATTTTGTAATCTTTTAACTCCTGAACAGAGTCATTTCCTAAGCAAGTTTAGCTAGAGGACAAAGCATCAACTGAGATATATGTTTAAGTCTCTCCAAATGTAGAAAAAGGTTTCTTTTTTTTCTGACAGTCATAAATATGAAAACATTTTTTTGCTTGTGATGAGTAAATCTATGTTTTAAACTATCTAAACTATCTAAATAGTTATATAAATGGTCTATAACTATTTAAATAGTTAGATAGCATAAATTGTTAAAGTAGTCATGAAAGGCTAAAAATGCTTAAAATTTTGAAGCGTGCAATTTGAGATGCTCCTCATTCATATATATATATGTATTTATATATATGTATTGATATTGGGCGCTGTCTATACTTTCACTCATCAATGCTTTTAGGAAATAAACCAAGCCCCACTGCCACATTTATTCTTTCTAAGCTAAGTAATATCCATCTGCTAGCTACCACATTAATGGCATCCAAAATTATCAGATCCTATGCAGGTAAAACGAGTCATTCCTACTTCATTATTAAAAATAAATAAATAAAATTCCTGACTCTCAAGCATGAGGGCTCACTTTTTTTGTAGCAACTGTGGGGTATTAAAGCCTATATTAAAATACCAAAATCGACCTGTTAATGCAACGCAAAAAAAMCCCACTTCCTGAAAAGTCAATTACGCTAAGAGGAAGATGGAAGTGAACTGAGGCAGGCACAATATTTTTTTATTATTTGATTTGGGATCCTCAAAGATGTGGGGACTTGTTTCCGCTAATAAATCTAGAACCAAGCAAGAGTAACACATCTGGGCAATACATGAAGACACTTCTGTTATCTTGCCTATCTTAGCACAATCAGAATTGTCCTATCTCTTCAGTTTCACATACAGAGAAGGAACTTTCATTTTTCCAACCTCACACACAAGGAAGTGTCTTCCAAAGTGGAGGAGTTATATAGCAGATTTTTTTGATGGTGAGACATTTGCTTGTTAGTGAACATGCTGCTCTAAACTTATTTACTGTGAATCAAATTCATACATGTGATGTGCAACGAAGCTGAAGGCTCTTCTTAGCAGGTCATGTCTCAGTACTAGGCAAGGATTGCAACTTAAAATATGTGTAATATTAAAATTATTACCCATCAGTATTTTTCTGCTCACTACCTGGTATAGTTTTATTCATGACCTTTATCTTGTGCACTGTTTGGAGAACATTTGTGGGGTCACGCTCAGGTCCTCMTAAGAAAAACTCTAGACCAGAAACACTGATCTAAATTCTGAATACAATTGTACAGGTTATTTTGGATCCATTTGGCTAAATTCTAATTTTTTTCACTGTCCTCCAAAGCAGTGGCTTTCAGACACACAGTATGCACCAAACTACTGCAGATATTTTCAATGAGAAGTGACACTAGACACTATGAAAAATGGCAGTAGCAGTTTTAACAGAATGGAGTATTACTGGACAGTGTCCTAGCCTGTATATATTTATTTACATACTAATATATAAGTAGCCAATACAAGCCTGATAGAGAAATGAAAAATGAAAACTGTGTTGAGTGAAGGAGTCTCATTACTCAYGGGAAAGGTAAGGAAATGGATCCTGGACAAACAAGTAATTTTTATGATAGAAAAGCAACTAGAAATATTACCTCCAAGCCAAAATGTATTCAAGACATAATGGCTAATTTTATTTATAAAATGATTCTGTACTAGAATTGTTCACCGCCTCACAAAACATACATGAAATATGGAACCTGATCTACAAAGTGCCACGTTTCGTAGAAGCACAGATTCTTGAGGTGTTCTAAATATTAGCCCTCATGTAGTAGAATCCACRACATAGCTTCAATTGGCATAAGCAGAAGCCTGGATACTTAATAAATACATATTGAACACAGCTAAAAAATACATAGGTAGATGAAAATTGACTGGAAACTTGTACCTTTATCAGTGCTMATCATGTTGGTCATGGTAAAAATAGCTTACACTACAAGACAGAAAACAATGTTCGTACCATCATCTCTTTATTTCATGGCAAAGTTCCAGATGTAGTGGGAGCACCTGCTTTCACCTCACTGTCCATTGCCAAAAGGTGCCAAAAGGCCTCTTAATATGAGGCACAAAAAGCATTGTTGTTCTTATACAAACATACAAGAAGGACTGGCTGAAACAGTAAATGAAACAGTATTATCACAAGATAATTAAAAATAATAAAAAATATCAACACTTTCACTTCTTCTTCTTCTCTTTCTCTGCTTTAATTCTCTGCTGTAGTGTCTTCAGTTCGGTCATTACATTCAAAGTTTTGTAAATCCAGGTGATCTGAAAAGTATGAGTATTATTATATTCAACTCATTTTTAATRTGTATACAAACTTACATGTATATCAATTTTATGAAGGAAGCATCTATTTAAAAAAAACACATACCACAATTATCATAGTATTCACCAGGAGTGGYGCTGAAAAGACCAGTGAAATAAACATTCCTCTTGAATCAAAGTATTGATGTTTAGAAAATAACCTGAAAGAAAACAAACAACAAAGTTCATGTCCTCTTTGCTTTAAGTTACTACTCTGATTCTCTCTTAGTAGTTAGCTTACAACATGCAAAAGGTTTTTTTTTCCTTTTGATTTTAAGGCAATATGTTAATGGTTAGAAAAATTACTGTTTTCTATAATCTAAGTTTTAACTATATTGCATTGTATGGTTTTGTCCAAAAGGGTTTTATCAATCAGTGTAACAGATCCTGCACCTTCACATTCTGTTGACTAGGCATAAGTGACTCTCTCACAATTAATGTCTCTCATGGGGATGATATGATGAAAAAAATTAAATCACATTTAAACGTGAGACTGAAACACTTACCTCCAATTCATAGCTGCTAATTCATTTATATATTCAGCACAGTACACTAAACACACTGWACAACAAAAGAAAAACATTATTAGATTCAACACTTCTTTAAAAATAAACAGCAAGTTATCAGCTCTAAGATGCAGATGTACTCTACATTAAAATTCCATGATCCTCAGAAGACTGTTACATATTTAATATTTAACTCCATAAAATCAGCTCTGAATGTTTGAAGTGTCCCATACACATGCTAAGAAATATTAAGTGACCAGAAAACATACCTACAATATTACAGACATAAAATCTTGCTTATCTCAGCTTAGAGGAGTACAGTACAACTACAAATACATATATATATATATAAATCAGTATTTTTCCAACAATATTACTGATGATTGCTTCTAAGATAAATCTGTAAAATAAATCCATGTCAATAGCACCAAGTACCCTTCAGACACTGAAAATCTAAAGCAAACTGAGCCAACCTGTCACTGCACCCTGAAATTCTGCACGCCTAATGTTAAAATTAMAAAAGAAACACATGACTTTTTAAAAGGAATGGGCAAACACTTCCACTGGCAGGGTAAGAACCAGGATCCTTCTCCCTCCCTTAGCATTCATAGTGGGGATGGGTTTAGTTGGACTTTATCTTGAAGGTCTTTTCCAACCATAATTATTCTACGATTCCATGATTTATCCCWCCAGGAGAGGTGTTAGCAGGGTGATAAGCCAGTTCCAGGAACAAACCCGGCCCAGAACTGCCCATATTTCCCCAGGGGCTGCAGCAGAACAAGGCAGAGAGCAACTGCCCACTTGCTTCTTCCTTGAAGCTGTGGCACACAGCTAACCTGGAAATAACCCTGGAAATATCCCAGGAAACATCACAAAGCCTCCCCAAGGCCAAAATTACAAGTCTGTACTTCATATATGCTTGGAAATAGTCGTCGCCAGGGCGGCAGGTGCCCAACGGGCACACGGGGAATGGAGGGAAGGAGGGAGGGATGGATGGAGGCAGGGAAGGAGGGAGGGATGGATGGAGGCAGGGAAGGAGGGAGGNAGGGAAGGAGGGAGGGATGGATGGAGGCAGGGAAGGAGGGAGGGATGGATGGAGGCAGGGAAGGAGGGAGGCGCGGGCGCCGCTCACCCATGCACAGGAAGAGCCCGATCTGCAGGCGGTAGCGCTGCGCGGAGGCGCAGGTCAGCACCAAGCAGAGGACGTGGAAAACGGCCAGCGCCACCAGCCACGGCTCGGACCAGTCCGTCGTCTGGGGACGCAAACGGGAGAGGCGGGCGCCATCAGCGAGGGTTGCGACGGGCAGCGAGCGCCTTCCCCCCGCGCGCCGCGGTCGCAGCAGGGGAGGCGGATTTGCCCGGCTGCCCCGCCACCCACACGGGTCCTCCCGTCCCGTCCCGTCCCGTCCCATCCCGCGAGCCGTTCCTCACCGCCAGCACCGCGCGCAGCCCCCGCGGCGCCTCCATGGCGGCGGCCGCCACCCCGCCCTCCCCGCCGCCCAAGCCTCGCGAGATGGCGCCCAACGGCCGCCGCGGCCGCCCCTGGTCCGTGCGGCGGGCGGAGCCGCTCGCGGTCCCGCTGTGCGGGAGCCGGGAGCCGGGAGCAGCCGCGGCGGCCTCGGCGCCGCTCGAACCGTCCCCCTGCGGCGATCCCTCCGTGGTAGCTCTGTCCTGTCAGAAAAACAGMAGAAACTCCCGAAACTCCCGTTAGGTTTTTAGCAGTTAATCAAGAAGACTGTGAACAAAGTGCCCCCGCTTATTTATTTATTTATGGTAGTAGTTTGTACTACTAGTAGTAGTTTTGGTAGTAGTTTGTTTTGGTTTGTTTTGTAGTGTCAGGCTGTGCCCTAGACTTTTTTTTTTTTTTTTTTTTTTT
>NW_020455619.1:282852-329770 GCF_003342845.1 Nothoprocta perdicaria
AAAAAAAAAAAAAAAAAGACAATATTAAGCCCTGATTGGGAATTTCTGACTAGAAACCATGAGCATGCCCCGGCAGGAGCTTCAGCCAAGAGAAAAATGCTAAGCTTTGCCAAAGAGAAAAAGAAAAAGGATTAGTAGGTGATGGAAAGGGGACAAGACATCTCATTTACACTCCTGTTTTGCTAAATATTTGTAGGTCTGGAAGAACCTACCTTAAACAGATCTTGAACAGGTCTTTCAAATTCAGGTTCATCGGACAAGCGAGGAGGCACCGTGATCTTAATGGAGTTACCTTGGCCTGGATCACAAGCCGTTCTGCTACACGGCCAGTATTTGCCGTGGTTTTCATGAAATTTGTATTGCTACTGCATCATGAAATTAATTTTTTCTCAAGACTTGACTTACCTAAAACTTCGTCCTTTTTTTCTTTTTTTTTTCAGATGATATTTAATATGAAATTTGGTTCAGTGAATGCAAGATGTAGTAGATGTGAATGCAAGATGTAGTAGAGCTGAATATGATGGTCAGAGGTGAAGCTGACATACAAACAGACAAGCTGAATGGAGAAAAAAGGTAGTGGCTTATTGTGACTATAACATGTAGTATTAAAGTTTTTATATATTACTGTTCAGGCACTGTAGAGAGCAGTCATTGCAAGTTTTATCACAAAATACAGGCTGCTTCCATGAGATTGGCTGGGATAAAGTCAGTAGTGGTGTTCGTCAGCAGGTGGTAGCAGATACTACCAACTCTTTTATGTGGCATATGCTAGACTTCATTTTTCATGGAGCATGAAATGTGAAGCAGAAGATACTTTAAAAAAATCCAAAAAATATACACATTTCTTTTTTTCATAAGGAAAAGCCTGTACATGTTCTGTTTTACAACGTCTTTGCAGATGCTATATTCAAATCTTAATTTTAAAGATACTATAGAAACATGAGGTATGTCTGCTCTGGAATTCTACCCTGGGAAAAAGACCTGCTCCTTCTTAAAGTACTCTGCTATACATGCATAGAAGTTAGTTAACAGTTTGATTTGTGGTTTTCCGATTTTTGCAAGTGCAGGAAAAAAGTCCTGGAAAAAGTACGTTCCAAAACTGAATGCAACTCAGCTTCTCCTGTGGGAATGGGGAGTCTCATTATTAGCTCTATCCACTGATAAGCTGAGTGTCATTCATCTTGACCCTTTARACATCAGATTGTACTAATGGGGCTATATGTTTAGTTTGAAACCTCTGTTTTGAACAATGCTGATTGCTTCTACAGTTTATTGTTGTGCTTTAACTTCACTTTCTCCATGTACTGAAGTTATCATCCATATCTAGTTTGTCCCCCTAGTCTACAACAGGACTTTCTTGCCCTGACTACCCTTTTCAGGGACCTCCACTCACACACCCCACRCAACCTCTAGGCTTGGCCCCCAGTCCTGTTCCCAACTATATTTTTAAGTGGACCTCTTGTGCCCAGCACAATTCCCTGCTGGTTCTGAGTCATTCATTGACTGGATTTTACAGGATAATGACTCATCACCTTGCTTTGGACTCAGAGTTTTGGACTGCTGGTGGAACCTGTTGCCATAAGTCTGACCTACCTTATTCTGTAATTCTAATTTTGCAGTGATCCAGACTGTGGCTGACTGGCTGGAGAGCAGCACTTCTGAGCAGCCCTAGGTGGGCTGGTCAATGTAACCAGCAGCATGACCTGACAGCAGAGAATGCCAAGTTTCCTGAGCTGCATTGACAGAATATCCAGCAGGTTAAGGGAAGTGATTTTTCCCCTTTATTCAGCTATTCCAGATCAGATACTGATCTTCAAATTGTTGCCCAAACAGTCTTTTTGCAACTTAAGATTTTATGAATCCATGGGTCCTTCCTTCGTGATTGGTGGGATATGTCTCTAGGTTTAGGTTGTCTATTCTAGATAGACTGGCTGTTGCTGTTGTTACTGTGGTGATGATGTATTGACTAGTTGATGGGCCATCCTTCACGGGCAGGGTGATAATACACATATTGTAGCTTGTCTCCCAAAATAGCACACAGATTCAGAGCTGGCAAGTCCACTGGTGTGAAAACAGCAACAGACTTCTGTAACTGTTGCCTCTTGTCCTGTCTCTGGCCACCACTGAAAAGAGTCTTCACCCTCCCCCTCACTCGTTACACYCTCCCTTCAGATATTTAAATGCTTTGATAAAATCCCTCCTCAGTCTTGTCTTCCTGAGGCTGAGGAATCCCAGCTTTCTCAGCCTTTCCCCATACAGAGATGTTCCAGGGCCCTTTGTTATTTTTGTTGTCCTTCACTGGCCTCACACCAAGAGCTCCACATCTCTTGTGCTGGAGAAGCCAGCATTGGACTCAGCAGTTCAGCTGAGTGGCCTCCTCCAAGCTGAGGAGAAGAATTACCTTCATTGTCCAGATGGCGATGCACCTCCTCATGCTCATGATCCATTTGTTCACTACGACTCCCAGATCCTTCTCTGCAGAGCTGCTTTCCAGCATATTGCCCCCCAGCCTGTCCTGGGGGCAATACCTCCTGAGATGTAGGACTTAGCACTGCTCTTTGCTGAATTTCATGAGGTTCCTCTCCAGCACATCTCTGCAGCCTGTCAAGGTCCCTGTGAAAGGCAGCACAGGACTGGAGCAGGATTGAAGCCAGCCTTGAACCCTGGTGTATGACACTAACTGCAGATCTCTACATACACTTTGAGCTACTGAATCACAGTCCTTGGAGGTCTGCCTTTCAGCCCCTTGTCAGTGGAGCTTGTGCTTGTCAGTGCAGGTCGCCCTCTGCTAATGCAGCCCTTACTTGCTCAGCTTACCTATTGTGAGAGACAGTGTGGAAAGCCTTCCTGAAGTCAAGGAAGAGCACAAYCACTGCTGTCCCCTCCTCCACTCGGCCAGCCATGCCATCAGGGAAGGCTATCAGGTTGGTTAAGCATGGTTTCCCATTTGTGAAACCATGTTTTTGTCTTTTTGGAAGACTGGAATGGCATTGGCGCTCTAGCAGGCCTCAAACATGTCTCCTGTTGACCAGAGCCTTCCCAAGGGTGGCTTTATAATGACATTGACCAGCTTCTTCCGTGCTCATGAGTGCCTAAGAGCAGGGCCTGTGGCCTTATGGATGCACAATTTGCTTCAGATATGGCTAAGCCATTTCTCCCGCAYAAGGGAGAGTCTCCCTCTCTGCAGGCTTTCTTCCTGGAAATTCGGTAAAGTCCTCACTAAAACGGACTCATCTGGAGCATTGTGGGGAGATTCTTGAGTATCAACCAGCTTTCCTGCACCTTTCTTCCCTTCTGGGCCCTATGCCACAGCACATTTCCTCATGGAGCAACATAGCCTCATGCATCAGTGCAATTCAAATTCTTCTTTTGCCACATGCATCTCAGCCACTCAATTTAGGAAAGCAACTTGCAGCCAAAGCATTTTGGCATCCATGTGAGAGCTGGTGTTTAGGAACTAAATCCTTCCCTTAGCTTTTCTTGACTGGGATTGTAGATGAGATTCCCACTTCACATGTTGATACCACCTTCAGATGCTTAGAGGGAGGTTTCTAACGTGGAACTAGCCAAGCAGGCTGCTTGCAKAGGAAGTGTGAAACTTGGGAGTTTGGGCACTGTCTGGCCCCTAGTTCTCAAGCAGGCACAAGGCCTGCTGCTTGTCCCCTCCAGAGCTTGAGTCCTGTACTGACAACCGCCAGCTGCTGGAGCCAGGATCTCCTCCAACACTGAACTCATCTCCTCTATTGCCTCAGGCACCCTTTTCCTCCCCACATCCACCAACAGGGCACACAGAGGCAACTCCTCGTTCCTGAACACATCCCTTAGCCCCTGCCCATGGCACAGGGCATGTGGAGAGCAAAGGGGACACCACGGCAGTGACCGTACCAGCTGGCTCCACACACATGGCAATCAGCAGTTTTGCAGCATTGGAGGCTGATTGGGCTCATACCCCTTTGSCCCCCAACTCATACCCTTTTGCCCCTCCAGCCACACTGCCAGCGCTGCCCCATAGCCTGGCTGGTGCTTCACAGCGTGTCACCAGTGGCCAGTGGAACCACATGGCCAAGGCTACCAGCGCACCCCATGCCCCAGTGCAGCAGCGTGGTGCTGGTGTGGGGCAGCAGGGAGACACTAGCTCCCAGCCCCACAGCACTGCCTGGCACAAGGACACCGTCCCCAGCTTTGCTCAGGCAGAAGTTTGGGCACTTGGCGCTGCTCTATGTGGAGCAGGGCCCCATCACAGCAGTCTGCCCGACACAGGGCAGTGGGACAGGCCACCCACGACTTGCAGGCACAGCCTGGGGCCAGCATCTGTGTGGCTTCTTGCAGCCGCCATGGGCTTGTGGCAGGGGAGCCTCACGGGCTCTGGTGCCACTTGGTACTCCCAAGGTACAGGACACAGCAGCCTGAAGCTTCCAGCTTCTGCATAAGAAAATACTTTTTTGTCCATTGGGAACTTCTGTTAAGGCGTTTCCAATAGGGAGAAGGAAATGGAGAGTGGTAGAGAACATCCAAATGAACTCTACACATTGGTAATGAACACAGAGGAGGGCAAAGGAGTTGCCTAAAAGTGTGGTCAAGTCCGCATCAGCTTGTCCTTGTCCTGGTTCAAGTCCAAGAAGCACCACAATTAAACAAGATCTGAATGTCAGCAGGTCCCACAAGAGATTTGCCCTTCATCTATAGTTTTGCATTCTGCCATCTCTGCATCTTCTGCCATCTGCCGTTTTCCTCCAAGACTTGACTTGTCAGTCTGCTTTCTCTTCGTGGCATGGTACTCATGAGACTTCCCTTCCAGACATGCCCTGAAGAGAGCAAAGGAGCCTTCCAAGAGAAGGACCCTGAAAGTAGGGCCTTTTGCTTTAGTGCTCAGAACAGCTTTACCATGCTACCAGAGCACCTGACCACATTCAAGTCCTCCCAGCCTCCAAGATTAAGGCACTTGAACCACTGTAGCCAATGTGAATTATCAGAGGGCCTTGGTCAAAGCTACATTTACAGCAGCTGTCCCAAAAGCTACTCGCTTTTGGAACAAGAGCCAAGTGAGGTGAGCAAGGCTCCTCTGCTCCTTGGGTTACTCCATTAGCAGTATTGCACCACATGCTTCACACACCTCATTTTCAAATTAAGTTTCAGGAGGCTGCTCTAAACATACAAGCATGAGCAAAACAGAAGCTCCAGGCACTGTAGTGGCAGACTTTGCTGAAATTCAGGCTTTTGGTGCAGCTTGAATTAAGCTTCTGATGCCTTCTTCCTGCTGGTGTTTTAATCATGCAGTGATGKACTCTGTTTTGTTTCCACTCGCAGTGGAAAATATCAGGTTCACCAAAAGTTGACTACCTTGAATATTTACTGAAACAAAAGTTCACATTCCCATGCCTTACTGGGTCATGCTGTGGCCTGCTATTGACTCATATTCCTTTGAAAGAGAGAAATTCAGCAAGGAATATAGATCCTAGGGAACAGTCTCCCACTTCTTTCTGGAAAAATATTCCTCTACTGGAGATCCACTCTTCATCTCCCACCTTCTGTTTTACTTCCTGTGTCCAGTCCTTCCAGTCACTATCTGAACCATAATCAGTGCTACCTGCACTGATAGCCACGTATAGTAAAAATTCTTTTTTTTTTTTCTGTGGTATCTTTTATCTACATGATGGAAAAAAGTGAGCAAGGAGAGAAAACAGCAGATCAAGGACAGTGACAAAATATACTAACACCWGGGGCACTGCTGGAAATGTGTTCCAAAGCCTGTGTTATCAATTAAAGGCTTGTGCTRGCCTGTGTGCTTGTGCGTGCACAGAAACACATGGAGCAGCACCTTCAACATTCACCCTTTTGCAGTCTTCCTTGTAGTGTCCTTTCCCTGTTTCTGCCATTTTCTCTGAAGTAGAATTAAATTTTACCTTACTTAATAGTGCTGATATCAGGCTAACTCTGTTATATGGAAACATTCCTTTACAAACTAAAGTTGCTACAGACTCAACAAAAATGTTGAGTGAATTGGTGAATGCCAGAAACAGAGGTTTAAAGAGTGCTGTCAAATACATATGCAGTAAAAACAGTGTCATTCAGGTAATTGCAAGGATAAGCATAGTTTATTTTACAGTGAAATCTAAGGGGAAAAAAATCATTCATCAGTCTTCAGTTAAATAGGAGCAGTAGATGGCACTGTTATTTTGTTTTTCCTCAGCATTCTACTTTTTCAGCAACRTTTGGAGCAATGTTCACAAAACAGATTTTTGCTCTCATTTGGAGCAATGTTCACAAAACAGATTTTGAGATACTCAGGTGGGGGAAACTTTGTGCTATAGCTCCTCATCCTAATAAAAAGCCCAGCATGCCTTTTAGGCTGATGGAACAGCAGCTATGCTTCCTGTAGGTGATACTAGTTGTCCTTTTACTCCCTATTACTAAACATAATCAGTAGGACCTTGCTTACACTAAAACTTCGCCATTAAAGTTTGTGTCTTAGAGAAGTGGATTGGGCCTTCTATAGAAATGCTGAAAAATGATACTGGCCAAGCTGAGTCTGAGTATTTACCAAAATGCAGGCGGTATGCAATCAAGGAAAGAGACAAATCCTAAAATTTTAGTGCTAAATTAATGTGTGTGATGGATGGATGGATGGATGGATGGATGGATGGATGGATGGATGGATGGATAGAGGAATGGATGGATGGATGAAGATATTGCTACTTACACATAAAAGGGAGAAAAAGAAAAGTATCTGGAACCTGTGTATAAACCAAATTTTAGATTTTTCTGTGATAATTAATGTTGTTTTCTAAAAACCTTAGGACAGACTGTTTGATTGCCCAAGATCAGTCTCTGAAAATCCTGCTGCTAATGACTATCTGTTTGAAGAGTCCTCTGTCATGATCAGTGAAGGTATTTGTTAGTTGCAAACACCAAGGGACTAAAGAAAATGTCTTGTTACAGGTATCAAAAATGTGCATCTTTAAGAGGACTAATTGACACTGTTGTGGGAAAAAAAAAGAAATAGAAAACCTCATTAGAATAGGGGAACCTTGTTTATTGAATAATGAGATAATGACAGGACAGTTAGGTTTTCATCTCTACACATTTTCCTTAGAAGCTATAGAGACTTTTGCAGCCATATGCATAAAAACATAGTAAAATGAAAAAAAAATAGTTGCAAGATTGACTGCAATTTCATTACATTTGTGTCAGCTATAAGCAATCTCAAGGATCATTTGTGTATTTTAATTAGTAGATTTGAGTGCAAAGACMATGTTTATTGTTCTGTTAATGGCAGAGGGAAAGCTGAAACAGTTTTTTAAATACAACATATTCCATCTAAAGCTGCAGTAATCAAAATATCTGAAAATAGTTGAAGTATTATTCTTAAGATGTCAGTTGCATGCATTACATACATGAAAAGGGGTTTTTTTGTGACTAGTATTAAAGGAAAACTCCATATCAAAGGAAAACTTTAGAAATGAGAACTTGAATTACTACATCAGAAAATAAGAACTATTGACTTTCAGCATCGATTCTTTTAAAAATGTGTATGTGCCCTAAAATCTATGCACTTGGTGTTCTCTGCTAATAAAAAGTTTGAGAGAAAAGTGTTAATTGCAGAACAGAATCTGTTTTCCTGAAGAGATTTGTTAGAAGTAAGAATTCTTATTTAAATCTGTGTTAATATGAGGTAGCTGGTAAAAGGGGCAAGAGTCACGAAACCCTTGAAGGAGGCTAAGTTTTATGGTAAATGTGCACGAGAGAGAGTTCACACTCCAGTTTCCCTTTTTCTCTATCACTATGCTCTTTAACAAGCCAAAGTTACATTAAAAACCTGAATAGGAAGAATCTTGTGTAGGACTTTGTCTAAACAAACACTATTCTCTGCCTCCTTACAAGGCACATCAACAAGTGACATTCCAAACTATCATCCCTAGTCTGTAAGGCTGTCAGGGACTTGCCAGTTTCCAGAGTGCTCAGTGTATTTGGAAGAAAAAAAGAAAAAATACTGCAATCTTGAATAAGTCTCCAATCTTCAGCCGTGTATGTGCAAATAGTGCAGAAGTACCAGTTTAAACTAATGATGAGCCTTCTAGCTCAGTTCAGAAAATCTCTCTGTTCCCTCACATAAATATTCAGACACTTTTTTTTTGCAGATGGATGCTGTCATTAAGGGACAGTGGACTCTTCATCTCTGGAGATGCTGAAAATTTAAGTGGACAAGTCTCTGAGCATCCTTTGACGTTAACCCTGCTTGAAGCAGGGTATTTGACTAGGTGACCTCCACAGGTCCCTTCTGTCTAGATTTCTGTATGATCTTGATGCCTCAATTTCAGCTATTAAAATACCCCTTTCATAAAGGACAAGATAAGCCAGTTTTATTCTGATTAAAAGTTTTCAGTATAAGACATATATAACAAATACTTTTTTTCTTAAGCCCATATAAGAATTCTGCTTCATGAAAAAGTTTTGACTTTTATGGGGAGAATCCTTTATGCATATCTATATACAGAATAAATAGAATCCAGAGGGTTCTTTGGAAACCAAATTGTAGTGGACGGAGATACTTTCTGGATGATCCTTAAGAATGAATGTTTGTCTGATACCATCTAGGCTTGGGCAGTTTGCCTGAAGCATCGTGGTTCACAGGCGTAGTAGCATCAACACAGATGTGATTAATGCTGATTGGCATGTGTAAGCTGACACAAGCTGCTGTGCAACCAAGAACTGTCTAGACATGTAGATTGTAGGAGACATGTAAATATAGATGGGAAAATAGTAATTAGCAAAAATATTTTAACAGTACAAAGTTATTTCAAACTTACAACACTTCTCTTGAAACTGAGATAAATGATTTTTGACACATGGTGTTTGAGAAGAGCTACGTTTGGGCTTGCTTAAGACTGAGGAAGTCAGGCTAAGTTCAGATTGGTTAAAGAAGTTTGGGATATTCCTGCTTTTTGTCATACAAAACAATTTTTTATACACATTCTGGAATTAAAGTTTCTTTAATTTGTTTTTGTTTTGCTTCATTTATTTGATTCTTATATTGAGAGTATATGAGAATGTATTATTGTGGTTTGTCTTCTAACTATATGCTGTTTTTAGTATAAATTTTATTTCATATTAAAATAATAATTTGCTTGATAGCCAAAAAACAAATGGCTTGGAGTTAAAAAGAGGTACTGCTTTGTAACAGAGTATATCTTTTTGATAGATGCTATTTCAAATAGAGAAACTTTGTGAGATGGTTTTAAGAGTGATAAAATAACACRAAGTCTATGTCTGTAGAAAGAATGTGGTATTGCTAGGAGTATTCAGAAAGATCTTCTGGTACCTGAGCTTTCTCACCAGACCTCTCATATATTTTACAAATATCTTAATGCCTTAAAAAAAATAAGGAACATGTTAATAGATAATTGCCACAGAAGTTGTTGGCTGCTTTTGACTCACATTTCTTAAGTGGTGCAGGTCTTTACAAACTCTTAAATTTTTCAGAATTGTGTTCTGAAAAATCAGCAAGCTTTTATACGTAACCTGCTAACTGTATGAGAGTAGAGTGGAGCAGTCAGTTCTAAGAAGAAAATATATTAACTGGGAAATGAGTTATCTGGCARTGTTTAAGCAACATCTTTACAAAGGTCAAATGCTGACACTCATAAAACTAATAATCCAAGCCTGTTTAAGGATAGCTGTTTAAGATTAGTCTTAAAAACTTCATTTTAAAAGGCTATTTTAAGAAGAGAAACATGTATGTTTATATATTAAAATGGGGGTATTAAAGCAGAAGGGATAGCTCAAAAACTGGACTAATAAAAGTTGTTCAGATAATTTTATACCATCAAGATAAAGTAAATCCGATTGTCAAGTTCAGGAAAAGTTATGAATTAGAGGATATTTTATGGTGGTTCATCTGTGGTACTGCTAAGGCCACACAAACCAAAGAATGGGCTAATGACGTTTTAGTTGCTATTATTTCGGTCTGAAGAAACCCACTCATTCTCATMTTTCTTGGAAATTAGGAGAGTAGCTTTATATTTTTTGGAAGGGAGAAAGCATCCAAGAATTTCATGTTTTTATCTTAACAGCGCTCAGCTTCTCGTAAAGTCAAACTAGCAGAAACAAATAAGTGTGAAAAAGAACAGGGAACTGGAGACTAACACAATTTATTTGCACATTTTTTCCTTTCGCTTCAACAACTTACTCTTCCTTGGTCAAGTTACTTGGCATCATGATAATCATGATACCTCCTGCATTTTCTCCAGTAACTGTAGCAGACAGTGTTATACATCCTGTCATGACGTGCTGGGATAGGCGTGTTTGAACGATATTGGTGTTTGCAAGTTTCCCCTTGCCCTAGTGGAATTTCCTTCCCTTTTCCTTCCAAATAGGGACAGAAATGACTGATGGAGTCATTGTACCCATCTGCATGTGGTTGATGGGGTATATCTGCTTTCTCGCTGGGTAATACAACCTAGTCCAGGCAGTAAAGGATCACATTGCCAATTCAGCCATGCACTTTTCTCATGCCACAGAGTGATGGAGCATTCCTCTGGAAGGCTTTCTGCAAGGCAGAGATGCCCGTGGGATTTCTAAGTGCCGGTGTTTCAAACACTCTGTAAATAACTGGAGTCTGCTGTGCCCTTCATTAGCTATGTTAGGATGCTGGAGAAAGATTTTACCCTGTCTAGACTACAGTTTCTGCAATGGCTTCACTCCCAACCTACTGAAACTGCTTGCAGCAAACGTAGTACATAAGAGGATCTCAGAATCTTAAGCACTATTTATAATTTATTAGTGATAATGGTGATAACTCCATTTGTAATTAAAAAAATCTATTAAATGATTGTTAGTGAAGTGCCATATTAGGAAAAAAATACTGTAGTCCTGTAAACTCATGCTGTTTTTCAAAGACACTACTGTGATCTTATTTTTGAGTTCAATTTGCTTTCTGTGTTCTATCTAGCTTTTGAACAGTCAGAATCTATTGAAGAATTGGTATTAAGGTAAGTAGGTATAAAAATAAAAATTTCTCCCTTAGAGAATACAGATACCTCTTTTACAATTGCTCTATTTCATTTTTTTTTTCTGAAGGCTAATTAAAGATATAGTCTTAAAAAAACCTAATAGTTGAAATTGCATAACCTTTGCCAAGAATAGTATATGTCTTCATAAGCCAGTGTGAGGAGGGAGTTCTAGTTCTAGTTTTATAAACCTGATTGTGTGGGAATCTGCAGAATACCTTCTTGATAATGTGTCTGGGTAGCAACAGCTGATACAGTAGGAATATGAGTGAGCATGAACAGAATACGCAAAACTATTCTGAGAAAGTGTTTGTTCAAAACCAGATAGTGCTAGAAAGAAAGTAAAAATGGTTGAGTTTGCTTTAGATGATCCTCATCCCAATTGAATAGTAGCCTGGGGATTATCAAGAGAATTTTAAGAATAGGAAGAGTCAGCATTAAAAGTATAAATTAAGCATGAAAACTTGTGACTGTGGGGGGAGACCTTGGTCAGGTGCCATTAGTAGGGTCCAGCTAGGCTGCAACACATACAGGTGCACATCTTAGGTGTGAAAATAGTGGGGTGCTTTCTCATTGCTGTGTGGCCAGTTGGCTGTAAGGAGGGAATGCATGAACCTAGAGTACCCAAAGAAATGTGGAAATAGGAAAATGTGAAATAGGAGAATTTGCAGGCTGGAAAGTGTGTGCTTGTAACCCATACTGCCTGTGAAAGGGGATGTATGTGCATGTAACTCTATGAATGGCTGCACATTTGGGAAGGGATTAGAACTTTGGGGCACTTGGGGGCATTTGAGAATGTGTAGCTTCTCATTAACATTTAGTAATTGTTGAGTATTTTTGTGTATCTGTTGTATTGCTGATATTGATTCTGAATGTATGGTTCACTGATTGCTAGTTAATTATATGTCATTAAGAAATCCATAAAACACTCTGATCTTGACTAAATTCAACCCAGATGAGTTGAGATGTGTTTCCTTGGAACAACACTGTGCAATTGCTTTACTTAAGATATTGTTGTAGTGGGAAGGGTATTGACATCCTCCTGGTTTGTTTTAAAATTCGTAAGAATTGCAGGCCAGCACCTACCTGTTTGACAAATTCCTGTGCCTCCCAGGCTTGAAAGACAAGGTAAAGCATACGTGGAGGTCTTTAATCTGCACAAATAGATGAAGGAACTCTACTTCTCTTATGTAATTACTTTGGAAAGTTACTTTATATACCTGTGAATGTATGTGCTGATAATGGACATCTGATACTGGAAATTAACTCCGGACTTTGGCAATTAAAAGTCAACATGAGGTGTGCACTTATTTTATTGGTGACAAGTTTTTACATTACAAATTTATAAGTGAATGAGGAAGATTGAAGTACCACAGTTAAACTTCGTTGGTCAACTAATAAGGACATGTGTTTCACGTGGGGAAGTATGGTTAGACAGAAGGCAGGGCCATGTAACCTGTATTTGGAATCTCGTTCTGCCAGAGTGAAGATTTCCTCTATCATCCGAGCCAGGGAACAGTAGCATACAGGCACTGAAAACTTGACACAACTATCACTTGTGAGATGACCCTACTCATCACTGTTTTTATGAGGTATAACATACTTACTGTACCTATTTATTGCATATACATCAAGTTAATATAGATAGAGAGTATGAATGCTTGCATACATAATGTTTGGTGCAAAATGCAAGGCTGGAACATGATTGTCCAGAGAAGGAGGAAAAACTGTACAACCCACGGCAACTTGAAACCTAAAAGAATAATGCAGTTGAAAAATGAGACATGGTTAAGGCGGCCCTTTGTGAAAACTGGTATTGGCAAAATAGATATTTCTTCACAGGTGATTGTGAAGAAATCACAAATCATTAGAAATCACTACCTGCAAACTATTCTAAAAATATTAAATGTTCTTATTTGAATTGTTCACAACTGCTTAAGTGACCAAAAGTCTGTTAAAGGAGATTTTCTTAATTTCTTCATTTCAGGAAAGATGGATAGTGGTATGAACATGAGCCAAATGCTACTCCAGTACTCCATCTATGTTTGTTTTTCACTGATTCTGTATCTTCTCTGTAACAAATGAACTTTGTAGTTGAATTTAAATGAGCACTCATTGCATTAATATCTAAGTTAAACCATGATTTCTTTTTTTTTTAATCATTTCTTCACTCAGGAAAAAAAAAAAAGTTGGTTTCAAGTGAACTCTATCTTAGATCAATTAGAGTATTTTATCATTAGTTCACACTGTTTAAAARCCTCCTTAGTGTACTCCCTCCTAATTTATCTAGTCACCTGGAGCTGGGCAGGTGGATCAGATCTCCTTTGCCTGGGCAGTGCTTCAAAGTAGAAGCCACAGTCACTAGCCATCCAGTTTATGGGTAACCATCAGCAAGCAATTGTCCAGGTATATCCACATGTTGYGGATGGGTAATACGACTTCTGAGAAAGATTTTGCCCCTTCCCCTATAAAATTCACAGGGAGTCCCACTTAGACATCTTGCATGGTCTTGAATCTGGGTTCAAGGTTGCGGTCTTAAATTGAAAGAAGTGCCAAGCTTCCTGTTCTGTCCACTGAATGCTGATATGATAAAAGAAGGCTGACATGATGGCCAAAGTGTTGGGAGACAAAAGGGAGAACTAGTAGGTATATGTCTCTGTGGAAGGCTGAAATGCACTTTAGACAGATAATTTGGTCATGAGGCCAAATACATAAATATGCATTATATATAATATTACTTAAATATAAAATAAAGTGTAACAAGACTACATGAATGGACAGATAGCAGGTGATATGACAAAGTTATTCCTAAAGCATCAGAGACTACTCCTTGCTTCCTCTAATGCTTTTTAAATCCATACAGACAGGAAGCAGAGACTTTCCGAGATGCTGTAGTTTAAAGCAACAACAACAACAACAACAAAAGTATACAAATGCTTTCCTGTCTTTCCTGGGCATGTTGTGCATAATCTGTCCCAGCAGATAAAAAAAGAAAAAAAAGCCTTGYTGATGTGGCTAATATGGTAGTTAAAAGCAGAAATGTGCTATTAGATCCCTTGTTCACTTTCGGTTAAGCATTATGTAGTGCAGGTACTGAACTGCAGAACAGGTGGAGGATAACTTGAAAGTGCAGAGCCTCTGAGAAGCTTGTTTTGCAAAGTCTTTCCTTTGCATAGTGCACCAGTGCCTGGAACAGAATGAACAGGATGTGATCCTTGCTTCTCGTGAAATTGATAGATTAGCTGAACAGTCCTCAAATGCTCTCTGAGCCGTTGAAAATATACAAACAGAGCAATAGAGAAAGGGAGATTCTGATGGAAAATAGACTGAAAACCATAAAACCGTGCCTTTTTTTTTTTTTTTTTTCATGTCTCAGTGTAGAAATTTGATCTTTAAATGTGGCTTCAGTGAGCCAAGAAACTTGTTACAGGGTAGTTGCCATAAGTGGTCATGTTTACAGACTATACTTATGAAAAATATATGCTGTGTGCAGCAAACCCTTTAAAAATCAATACTTCTCCTTTTCTAGTCTTTCATCAAACCACCAACCCACATTAAATCTTATAGAGCATTTGATGTTATTGTAAGGTCATGCAGTACATAATTGGAAAAAGTGCCTGAAAGAAATTACATAAATGACTGTTAAATAACTGGACTGTTTAAAAAACTGCTTAGATATACTTGTTTTTGATTGCAATCCTGATGGTTTTTGAGCTGCATATGTGTTCTTATATTCAACTTGTCAGAGAAGCTGTAAAATAGTATATAGTATTATTTTTTTTTAATCAAAAAATCATTTCCGAGAATCTAATACAGTCCTGGCAACTGCAATGAATTAATCTTATTCTGTGTACTCTTAGTGGGAACAAAACAACTGTTTCTCTCAGCCATATTGTGGATTTATCTTCACATGGATATATCAGGCTTATGGGCTAAATAGCAAATGTACAGCATAGTATGTACACTGCAGTGGACTACATTAATTTCTTCAAACTCCTGAAATCTAGAAGTTAGTTGCCTGAACCTGTGAGTGAGTCACCTTGATCTCTTCATGCAGTCCAGAGAGAAAAATAGGTACTTCCAAAAAACGGCTTCATCTCACCTACATTTAGACACCTACTTTAGGATGAAATGGAGAATGATTTCATAAAAGCAGCTGGTATTCCTAGAAAAACCTTTACTGATCCGTGATAGGTGTTTTGCACAAAGGCACTTTTAACGTTCCTTGTGGGAGGCCTGCAGAAGGCCAGTTTGGAGAAGCTAATGTACTGTCCCTGAGTCCACTGGCTAGTAGCTCCTCTGTATATACAAATTCCAAGTTAAGAAGTTAATTCAGCACAAAATTCTGGTCAAACTGACACTTAGAGTTAAAGCGAAGGACATTTAACATAGGCAAGTTGTTATTACCCCTGGCACAATAAGAGCAAAATAAAAAAGAGACGCTATGCAATTTTAAAAGGCACCAAAAACTTGAAAAATGACAATCTCACAGTAATTATTTGTAAAGACACATTGTGTTAAAGCTGAAAAGGGAAGGTTTCCGTATTCATTCCACTCTCACCAGCTCACCAGGCTCTGAAAATAATCAGGTATTAATTTTATTGTAGAAAATGTTTTGAGTTCTATTTCAGAGGGTATTATTAAAACTTGATGGGAGCATTGCAAACACAGGCAGCAGGTTTTAATAATCCTGGAGACCCAACATAATCAAATGATAATACTTGCTTCCAAAGGGATGTTTTTGTCTTGTCTATAGGATTCAATTTTCTGTCATAGACAGGAGTGGAGACATTATGAGCAATAGAAGGGAAAGATCAGCCTCCAAGGCATGACAGATGTGTCTGTTCCTATCCTCAAGTGTTATTTCTTCCCCTGTTTCTGGTGACACATGTCAGATGAATTGAAAACAAGTACTAGGTCAGCAATAACAAGAAAACTGACATTTTTTTGTAAGATCTCCTTTTGCTGTAAAGGAGATATATGTGCTCAGTGTGACCCAGGTATGTAGCTGAGTGAAAATTTGATGAAAAGGATGAGTTCATATGGACATAGTAAACTTGGCCAGAAGTCTGAAAACATTAACTCATATAAGCAGCTTTACAAGCAAAAATATTTTGTCATATATAAATACAAAAGAACTTCCTAGGTTTGTCCTTAGGCTTTGGACCACCTACTAAGAAATCTATCAATGCAAATATGTGAGAATAAGATCAAGAAATTCCTTTATCAGGCTGTATATATGGCATTTTTTAACTCAGTAAAACTGAACATTGCTTGATATTTTCTGAAGCTTATTTACATAGTGTTTACATGAGGGCTTTCTATGTCCTGGTTAAGAAGAGTTTAYTTCTCTACTTCAGATTTGAAGTTTGAATGTTCACTGGTCAAAGGAGAACTGAGGGTACTTCCTGGGACCATATACAGGAATATTATTCTATAACAGAGATGAAAAAAGATTCTAAATTTTCTTCAAACATAATATTTTTAGTGTATTTTTCACACTGCGGATTTGTGGATTAAAGTATTGGAGAATTAGTGTTTGCAAGAATTAATGGTATTTGTAGGAATACACACCAAACATGATCCTTTCTGCCCAGATAGTCTGGATTCCTCAGCTTCTTCCAGTTTCAAAGGCTTTGGAATTTGCTTTAGTTCTGAGAGAGAAGGATGGGAAAGTAGAGAGTGACCACACACAGAGAACTATCTTCAATGGCTCAAATTTTTGATTGAGTATTCAGGATAGTTTGGCCCTTGAACTATATRCTTTGTGAGAGAACCTGGAAAAGGCTGATTTCAGTATTTAAAWAAACTCAGGCACAACTCTAGGGAAAACTCTGTCTCGGTTGTAAAGTGATGTCAAAGGCAACATTGCCCAGACCCGTGCCCATAATGTGTTAGAAGCTGCCTTGTATCTTACATAAATGATTGTCCATGCAGATGAAAATAATTAGCTATAATTTTGCACAAGGGACAAATTATCAGGAGCTCTTCCTATGCTAAGACTGGAGTAGGTTTATGCAGAAGAGAGTCTATACTAGCCTAWGGAATTGCAAGTTGAGTTAGGATAAATTGTAAAAACCACATGTGAGAGCCAAGCTGTGAGCTGGCATGTAGAGATGCGTACATCAAGACAAATGTGATTCAGTTTCCTTGCTGGACTGTTGTAATGTCACTTGCAATGTGTCTTCCTSAACTTGAACTTTTCTTCAAGAAAAATCACTTGATTTTTCTAATRTGAAAATGAGATTTAAGCTTCTATTATTTTGCATTTTTATTAGGAAATTGCTCTTTCAGAAATCCAATTTCAAGAGGTGTGAGACAAACCCTTGTGAGAGTATGTTGTATGAACACAGGTCTCAGACATTTAGACAGACAAGTAGCTATATAAACACAAACGAAGAAGAAACAGGAAAAAAAAGTGGTTTACAATTTTGATCCCTGCCCAAGTGTCTGTATGGTCCTTTCCTTATGTATCTATTTCAATACCTAGGAGTAGATCCAAAGATGCATTCATTAGCAGKTTTTGGTTTTCACTATATGCCTTGAAACATACCTAAAGATATTCCCTTATTTCTCAGATCTTAATTTAGGGTTGAGAAGATTTGTTTTCAATAGGCTTTGAAGGTTCAGTGCAGCATGCTGGAGGACTTTTTTTTCTGAGTAACAAAAATGACCCTGTGTCTTCAGTCTAMATGCAGAATGCTGAAAAAAACATGCACTTCAACCAATTATGGAGTGCTGAACATTTGATAGCTGGAGTATTCTCTAGAGAAGATTAAATCTATCAATGTCAGCAATGAAATTCAAAAGGCAGGAGGCAACATTCTGTGGCAACATATTTTTTTCTGAAGCTTTGTAGGATACTAAACAGTTTAGGATGCTGTAGGGAATGCAATATGATTCCTTGATTCAGGAATTCAGTTGCTTTGCTCTGTAGTCTTCCATTATCCCYTTTTTTTTCCCCCCCTGAAAATAAGCTGCAGGTAGAGAGTAACTCTTACCTGCAKTAACAGTTGATGCTTTTGTACCTTTCTAGTTGGTAAACACTTCGTTATCAGCTCAGCAGGATGACTGTAGTTACTGCATAGTGGAAAAGGGAAAAGAGCTTTGATGTCAGATTGAAACCTCATAGAATCCTGTTTAAAAGAGAGGCTGCTCTTCTATTAATTTAACTGTGTGCATGTTAAAAGAATCAGTCATCCAGTGGTTTTACTGGGAACATACTTATTTCTACATATCTGCATATCTACATGTCCTTTCARTGCAGTCAGGGACATGTTAGAAATATGTTAGATTTTGCTAAACTTCGTATCAACATTTACTGAAGGATAAGTTTGTAAGTTTGTAAGTTTAAATTTACAGAAGGATAAGTTAAAGTATATATTTTTGTAGGATGACAGTAGATATATTTTAGAAGTGATAGAAATTTATATTTTAGAAGTGCTAACTGCTCTATGCTGTCTTTTACTTTCTTTTGTACTGGTCTTGTCTATTATTTTATCTTGCTGCTTAGAACTAATATCCTGAGACTCGAAAGTTATTTCCCAGAGAGCATATTCACACTGATCTATGAAACATTAATTTGGTTACAGACACATGTTAGCTGTTGTCTCATCGAGTATCACTTTTCTGCTTGTATATAGTATTGGCATTGCATAGTGTCACTCTTTCCCCCTGGAYTCTTGAAAGTCTGTTACTGGAAAGCACGACATGTCTCATTTTCCCATCAAACAGAGAATTCCTTTCAGGTATTTGACAAAGTGACAGTACATCAAGACTCATTTCCACTGGGACATGTGGGCCATGTAATGACTTTTAACTGTTTCTGGTAGTAATTGGATGGGGTGGAGGTAGTATTTTAAAATCAATCCTTAAGCACAGAATATGAAGAATTTCATGTTTGACCTAAGCCTGCATGCTCCTAAAAACATCTGCCATTGATGACAAATAAGGCATCTTATTTATCTTATTTACAAATCTGATCTCAGTGTTCATCACCTACTCTTTATCAAAGCATTTAAGCTTTTATCTAATTTCTGTGGACAAAATAAGGAGATAATATTTCGGGAATCCTAAACATAAAGCTCAGTCTCCTACTTGCTTAGGTCTCTCTTTTAGTGGTCTTTCTGAGCCTATTGCTAAAGAAGACAAAATAACTTTGAAAAACCTATTCCCACATACTTCTACTTCAGACTTCTATCCTTCAGATATAGAAGGATATAAGAGCAYCAGGGCCAGAGGGATCCTCTACCGAGAAGCTGATAATTTAATTCAACCAGATTGGAAAATTCAGTAAGTATCTATTGTGGTGGCCTTGCTACCCAATGCTATCACACTCCACTTGTCTGGTAGAATGCAGGAATATAACCCCAGAAGTTGGGTTATTCTTTTTAGGCTTTGTTTAATAAAAGTCATCTAGAAGTGGTCTATGGAATACATGTAACTACTGGATTGAAGATAAGATAAATTGAGAAAAAGTCAAGAAGATTGAAGAGGAAATACAAACCTTAGGGTGACATAAGATGCTAAAAGAGATGTCACTGTGTAGATTTGTAGCTCTCTAAATACAATATTTCCATTACTGATGATAAAATACAATGTTTGTATTAACTGTGGAAGGCTTTGGAGTAGGACATTCAAACTATACCTTGTCTGGACTTGTTCTGGCCTCCGTGGTGTTGCATTTTAGCTTCTCTATGTGTAAAAATAATGGTCTAACAATCAGGTGACTCTGACGCAATTTTCTAGTTCTAAATGGCACTGTGCAGTTGTGGAGTCACATATTAATTTTTACATACTTCTGCAAATAATAGGTAGCAATAACAAGAGGCAATAACAGAATGATCTGTGATACTAACAGAATAATGATGTGGTGTATTGGAGTACAAGTGTGGGATGATAGCAGAGGCATTGAAAATACAAGAACACGATGATACCGGAGCTCCACARCTATAAATAAATCACCAGTAGTCATCAGCTATTGTCATTAAAGTAAAGCAATCTTGGGAGATCAGTAAAACTATTTTTAAGATATAAGAACAACTCTCAAATATCTAGCATCTGTAAAACACAGCATATATAGTATATTAGGATGAAAGTTTGAATTGTGGACCTTTAAGGAAAGAGCAAAATACAGTGTGTATTGACATAAAAAGTAACACTCAAGCAGACTATGAAGTGAGGAGAACAGAAATACCATCATCAGCATCAATGTTCTCCACCTGTTGATCCCCTATCCCACTTTCCAATCTCTTCCTGACAAAACCTAGTACTGGTAAAAGGGTTAGTTTTATGTCAGAGAAAGATGCTAAAAGGGCAGACGTGCTAAATAATATATCTTTTCTGTGGTTGAAAAGAGACTGGCTTGATTTATTTATATCACAATGCTAAACAAAATACTATACCAAGAAGAACAGAAATATGTAAAAGGGCATTTGATAAAATTAAGGATTTTAAAGTTATCTAGCCAAGGTAATTTGCATTCAAGAGTTTTAAAAGAGTATATTGAATGTTTCTTCAAACGAATCTGGAAATTTTTAGGAAATCCACAAAAATTAGAAGAAAACTAGAATGCCAAGGTCTTTATCACACTGATACTGATCATAGACAGCATGAGGTCCAAGACTTTACAAGGCTGATTCACCCTCCTGAAACCCTTCTGGAGTAAAGGCATATAGTTTTGGTATGACAGTAACACAACTCAAACAACTTAGCACTTGGAGCTCCAGGAGCCCTTTGACATGGAATTAACTCAACCAGCAGCTGAGGAAGAGACACAAAAGAGATACATACCCTTAGACAAATGAAACCTATGTCTCTATATTAAACTAAGTAGTACCAATATTGAGCCCTAGATTGTTATTGCCCATGCTATTAAAGTGTCACTAGAGAATTCTCAGAAATTTCAGTGTAGCTGCACACATTCCCCAGCAGTGGAAGTGCATCGTGTGACTGTCATTTCTGGGAACTGCCATAACAAACATACCTCTTAGCAGCTGCACAACTAAATGATTTACTTCAGGTAGAAGTATGTGTTGCCAAGATCTAAAAAGGGCATTAAATAGTAACTCAAATTCATAATGCTGAGCAGCAACAAGACCTAAGAGGTTTGTTTAGCTCTATTGTTCTTGCCTGTCAGTCAGCCACGGCTACTGTGACAAAGCAATGTCCTTATTATGACAGAAGATGTCTTTTGGCATGCACTATTCTAGCACTATTTTGTTTTTAATCTTTTCTCTGAATTGCTTGTGACTTCTAATCCTGGTCAAGTATGAGGGATGGCATGAGCCCTTGCATTGAAGTTGGACTCAGTAGCACCCTCCTATTATGAGCTGAGTTGCACTCAAGTGCAACTCTGGCCAAAGTGCTTCTCTCACACAAAGATCTTTCCTCACATGGTCCCCTTACCTGCCTTAACCTGATGACTACATGCTGCTCTSTGGAGGGCCATGTGTTTGTCATACACAGATGATAAGAGATAATAAAGCACAACTGGGAAAAAAAAAAGACATTTTAATAAGAGTTAATAGTGAGTACTTGCTTTCACAATAATCTATTGYATTTGGATTTGGGTTTTGGCACTCAAGTCAAATTTCTCTCATTTATTGAAGACTTATGAGTTGAGAATTTTTTAAGTGAATGYAGATGGTGTCCTACAGTAGTTTGAAGAGAATCAGCCTGACCATACAGTAGTGCTTTTTGTTAGAAATCAATGATCCAATTCTGGAGCAAGACCTGGGTATCTCAATACATATAGGAAGTTTTGCAACTAGATAATGGCCCAAGCCTACTTCATTGGTTGATATAAAATGGTCTACTGAAGGCAATTCCTGTTCTGCAACTACATTCATTGTCAAAAATAGACTTTGCTATTGTATGTAGGTAAAGAAATCAGAATCATTCTTCGGGTAAATGGTGTGTCCCCATTCTGGCACACTGAGTTCAAGCTCTCAGTCTAAACAGTCAACAGGCAGTGTCTTCTATAGCCATGAAAACTTCTTTTTCAGCACTGGGCAGGATCAGATAAGGTGCAGTTGAACAAGGAGTCCAGGAGTGCTTTTGCATCATCTGGATGGACTGGAATCTTTGATCAGCTTGCTTTCTTAAAGATGGCATCCACACTGGTCTCTGATTTTGATGTGAAGTTTTCCACAATGTAAACAAACATTTGTCATGAAAAATTTTAAGTATTTTTTATGCTGTTGCTATTGCTTTTGTCTCCTTTTGGCATTATTACAATTAGACAATTATAGTGTTAGCAGTTCCAATGTTATTCCTATCATCTACTGACTGTGACTTGTTGCTAAAACCGAAGTGGTAGTCTCCTTCACGATCAGGTTGACAGTAGGAAGGGTGTCACCTTTCATTGTCTGCCTGTGCTCTTTATTTATGAAGCCGATCATTTCTGGCATCATGCAATGATATGAGCTAATTCTGGTGCCAGAGTTACATAGCCGTGCTGCATGGAGCACTAACTTACTCTCAAGGGAAAATGTTCAGGGTATATGGTTCTTGGAGCATTTTCATGGTGACCATATTCCAAACATCACCATCGTTTAGGTGGCACTTATAGACAAAGATGCATCATATTTCATTTGGCGGTATTAAATGCATTTAACAAGCAGTTTTGATTGTACTGTACTGATGAATCATCCACATTATTTTTACCTCTCCAGCAATTTTTGCATCATCTGCACATTTTACTAGATTATTTTACATTTTACCCAAATCAGTGGAATTATCATTAAATATTAAAACAAATTAACCTAAGAAGAGATACCTATGAAATGCCCATTACAGAGCAAAATTCCACTCAGTGACAACTAGGCAGAAATTCATATTCATGTACATATTCATTTTGAGATGTGTTGTACCATTTTTAGTCTTTAATATTATAGTCATATACACTTTGTATAATGCCAACTTTTATTATTAATATATCATGTTGCATTACAGACAAGTATTTTGGTAAGTTTTAAACCTGTAATGTGTTCAGTGGCAAAGGCAGGCTTTTGAGCTAAGCAGATATTTTAATTTAAAACAGTCCTCAATGAAATAATATATGAAGTTTCTTTAATCTTGGCCAATCCTAGCTCTCTTCTTTCAGACCTTCTTCATAATGGCCGTGGCATTATCTCCATCATGAGAAAGTGCAAATTCTTAATGTAGTATCACTCAACCTGGTAGCCTGACTCATCTCCTGGCACAGAACAGTGCAGCCTTTTTCAAGGTTATGGGCAAAGGAACTTGAATATTTCATCCTATCCTCAGCAAGCCGAAGTTCCAGAGAACTTGGAATAGGGTAGAAATTGGGATTCAGTTGACTATGCTGTGGTATTTTTCTCAGGGGATAGAAGTGAGATGCATAACTGATATGTTTTTATAGACACCTGTAACTAGTTTTACTTTAAAAAGCAACTAAAGAAACAAGTGAAAAATAATATTCATTATGCAGCAAAAGTAAAAATAAATTCAAGGTTGTAATGACATTCCACAAATTCCTTCTAATCTAAATATAGAAAAATGCTTGTTAATACTTTATTTCCAATGATCATATTTCTTCTATCTTGAAAACGCTGTATAAATCAAACAGTTGAACTTATGTAATGTATCTTAGAACAGAAGAAAAAGCTCTTTTAAAATTGCTTCTATATCAAATTATTTTAATATTCATAAACCTCTCATAAAAGCATGCACACTATGTAAGTGTTTTCCTACTATAGTTTAATTACTTTATAAGGCAAACTTGTAACCACATATAAAGGCCAATTTGAAAACTCCTGTTTTCCATGTAAATGTGTTTTTTATGCTTAATTACAATAATCATCAATCATCAACCATCCTTGAGGATTAATGGCATAATAAACCAAATTTCTGTTCCATTATTAATCTTAGTGCTTAATAAAGTCTGATTTTTGGTGACTATTCTGCAACCTTCAGCTCTTCAATTTTTGTGTATTTTAGCTTTACTTTCTTTTGCTGATACAATCTGTGCTGTATCAGTGATCGGCAGTATCTCTGAGTATATTGTTGGGATTTTGCTGCCTATGGATTTTTCTCTTAATTACACAAATACATTTTTAATTCTTCTAGTTTCTGACTGTATCTTGCTCAGAATTGACAGCTGCAGCATGTGTTGCTATTATCCATTAAATTACCCTCTGAAGTCTGATCTTTGATTTCAGCCTGACTGCTCTAATTTTCCAGGATGATACATTTGTTAGCTCTGTTATTGCTCTACTTCTTTTGTTCCCTCTAGGTTGGAGTCTTTTGACACTTACATGCATTTAAAAATTTTTTTTTCTCTTTTCCAGAATGACCTTCAACAAGATCTGACACAAACATGATACAAAAAAAGAGAAAAAACAAATCTGTATATACATTTTTTTATTTGGGAAAGTGTGTTGATTTTGACTAGTCATCAGATTAAAGTGCATTTTCTGTATTCTTGTACATAGAAAATGAACACAAAATATGGTGCATAGGGAAAGCACGACATTTCTTTATATTCTTTGTATTCTTACAATCTTTCGATTCTCTTTTTTTCCCACTAATAGCAGTGTAAAATTACCCCTGCTTTCGCACATTGCCAAAACCTCCTCCATTTCCTTGAGATCACTTTTACTTTCTGAACATCTGGGGTTATGTTAGAAATCTGTTTTTACACAGACTTTACTGATGTTTTAATAACATGTTTAGCACAAGTTTAGCACAAATTCTATCTCTTGTGGCCATGGTGTTTAGGGTGAATTTCTATAAATGCCAGCTATACAAAGCTGTTCCTTCTCCTGATCTCCAAACATTCCAGTTATTCTGGAATGGTTACAAATATCTCTAGCCTCACATGTTTTCCTAATGGATACTTCTTCGGCATCTGTCTTGCACTGTGCTGGCTCATTCAGTGCCAAGCATAAAGTACCATTTTGATATGGGCACTCTTTGATCCGTACACTTTGATCAAATGCAGATTCAAATGTGAAAATATACATCGGATTTAAAACTGTCAGGTGCAAGAGAAAAAAAAAAAAAAACTGTATAAAACCCTGCCCAAGCATCTTATACCCAGTTTCTATCTTTTTTTTTTGTTATCTCTCCCAAATGTAAAATCATAATAAAGTTCTGAATAGCATTATATTCCATCCATATTACTACTTTTATTGCTACTTTTTACCAGTTGTTAGTATTGCCACATGATTTTTTTTTCTGTGCACTAGATTAAAGATATGTCTTTCCTATGTAAAAGCTATATTAACTACATACATTCTGTATGAAGCTGACTATTTATGAAATAATATTAGCTTAACCATTTGGTGTTGTGTAATTAGTGTCATCAAACATTCCCAATGAGCACATTAGTGTAACTCTATTAATGAATCTGTATAATGAGTTATTCCCTTGTTTAAACTTTCACTATAAAAAAAAMCCCACAAGCTTATTAGAGCAAATGCAGCTTTTTCTGAGGAAAGAAAGCAATGGAGACTGATTTATTTCCTCAGTGGAACAGAATGTAGTTTGGAAATTATTTGTATTGAATTATCAAGTTATTTCAGTTTCGAATCTCTGATTTGCGTAAGAAATAAAGAAGGCAAAAAGATAAAGATTTATAAGCAAACAGTTGTCAAAAATTGTCCCATCACGTTGAAAATAACTACTTTGTTTTCAAGTTTATGTTCAATACTATGTCATATGTCTTGTAGTGGAAAAAATATTACCCCACAACAACCCTCCATTGACAATATCTCTTAATTATATCAGAACAAGAAGGAAGGTGGATTAGTCACATTTGAAGTGACTGAGTTCTTTTTCTTGTAAGTTTTATTCTAGATAAATGAAAGCTATTAGTTTGTTTCAAAATAATTACATGTCAAGGACAGAAGAATTTGTAGCAGCCYGTCACTAATCCTTTGTCTAAGAATCAATAAAAGTGTGGAGCTAGAACCAGTGTAATGAACCATAAGGGGCAGTCATGAACTGAAAAGGCAGAGACATAGGAAGCAGGAACTGAATCTAAGCTCTCTGGATCTGTAACTTCTACCTTCATGGGCATGTGATTAAGATCTTGATTTGAATGATCCACCTTGACATGCCGGGAAATGCTCCAGATACCTGCACAGGTTGTAATTTTGGTAGCACTTAGATCCCCTTTTAGCTTGCTGACATGCAGGAAACAACTTGGAGGCACGCCAAGCCTTGGTGTCGCCACAGCAAGGCCTAAGCAAAGCTAGTGCACTAAAGTTTACTATCTCAAATATTTTTCTCAGTTTATGAATTATTTTTTTAAAATATGGAGGCTTTTATAATCATGTTTAATGATCAGATTTCTTTTCTGACTATGTCCAGGAGATTCCGAAGTATGAGAAGTGTCTGCTAGGCTCTGAGAGATACTTCATTATCCTGGGAACAGCTTCCAGATGAGTCCTGCACCTGCTGGCCAGCACYTGTAGGCTGAAAGTAGTTTAGTGATTATGAATGATGAGCTGCTGTCAGCTATTAGCTGCCTTCTCCTGAAGACCTTGCTTTTAGATGGAGCAGAAGCCTTAGTAACATACATTGTCATTTATGCACTAGTATATTGGCTAGCAATGGATCTGCTCATTCTTACTTGCTTTAATAGCAGAATTTCAGACATTGAATTATCCAGTTGCCTAAGAGTTCTCTACTTAGCAGTTTTCCAAAAGAGATAAGCAGGAGGTGATATTTTTCTGTGAGTTGCACATGACTGCTTCCCAGGCAGCATGCTGAATTCCCTACATGATTTGATCTCCTGTTCTCTTCGTTGCTCTCCCCTGCATGAACGCTGGTTGTCTTAGTATTCTGGGCAATTGGTTGTGCTGTTGATAAAACAGAACAAACAAACAGAAGTAAATAGGAAGCATCTGCAAAGAATATTTTAGCACTGAAATGTTGCTGCCATCCCAGTGGTCTGGGTCCGAGACAATGCAAGCTATTYTTCCCAAATTATTCCCAGATATATTGGGGAATATTAACAGCTTTAAATGCCCAGGCAGACACACATACAAAACTTCTTTGTGCTAGACAGAGGTGTCTGTCCCTCTGCTAGTACCTGCTTGTCCTGTTAGACCCAGTACTCAATAAGTACTCAAAATTTTCTTTTGTGAAATCTGATCTTTCCTGGAGTAGGAAGAAACAAAAGGAAACATTTCTTGGGCTAGAGGAAAAGCTGGTATGTACAATGTCTTGAAGATAACCTAGTAGCCCAGCCCAGCAGGGAATGAGATAACTTCCAGGAATCAAGTTACACCAACCAGGTAGGAACCACCAAAGAGAGAGAAGATAATGTTTACTGTGCTATACATGAATGAATGTTTCTTGCTGTGGAGAGCACTGAGCTGGATTTAAATTCATTCTTGAGAACTTAATACATCTGTGGGTGAAAACTTGAATGATTCTGGAAGGACTGCTACCAAAAAATCAATGTAAGTCACTGCTAATTGCAGGGTATTTCACACAGTGTAGCAATTATGTATCACATTTCCATCTGTTGTTTGTTTAATGCAGCCTGGTATGTTTGTATCAGGAGATTAGCAGGTTAACTAAACTGTTAAYGTGAGTTGTAGCAGAGCCCAGAGAAGAAGGTGGAAGCTGAGTGTGTGAATATTGAAAGCCTATTATAGAAACTTTACAAATGCTGGAGGAAGCATCATTATCTGTGGTGAGGAATCCCTCAGGATGCTGGGCAGCTAGCCACTTCATCCTCCATTGTATCTCTCTGCCAAAGTCTCCATCCCTGCCTTTTAGAGAAAACATATCGTGTTAAAACATTCTGCCGACACWCTATAGCAATGGCCCGACATATCCTTCCCTCATTTTTGCTTTGTCCTTCTGTAAGTGCTTTTRTTTTGTTTTATTTTTACTTGAGGAAAAAGAGAAGTCCAAAAACAAACTACCCCAAGATAACATATGTAGTTGGCAACTGCAGTGGGGAGAACTGGAGAGAGGAAATTAACTATTGATAGAACCGCAGAAAAGAATAATGTGCTACCCTTAGCAATACTAATTTACATTTATGCTGTTTTTTTTACTTTTTTTTTTTTTTTTGAGTAAATACTGAAAGATAAGGGTGTTTGTTTTTGGTTTGGTTTGTTCTTTTTTCCTCAATTCTAACCTCCCCATCCAAATTACTTTTTTTACCACTGTATGGTTCATTCTGGGGGCAATGACATCTCAGCTGTGATTCACCAATGCATATAAGTATTTCAAAATTGTAAAMAGAATGAGAATTAATTGATGTAAATTTTCAGAAGAAAGTAAATGAACTACAGGGAATGCATTTTCTGACAAGGTGGAATTGCAGTGCCCAGCAGGGACACCTAGAGCATGTGGCACTGGGTGGGTTTGGAAGATCTCCRGAGAAGGAGATTCCACAACCTCCCTGGGCAGCCTGTTCCAGGGCTCTGTCACCCTCACAGTGAAGAATTTCCTCCTCATATGCAGGTGGAACTTTCTATGTTTAAATTTCTACCTATTACCCCTTGTCCTGTCACTAGCCACTGCCGAGAAGAGTTTGGCTCCATCTTCTTTGCATTATCCCCTCGGGTATTTATAACATATTGATCAGATCTCCTCTCAGTCTTCTCTTCTCCAGGCTAAACAGGCCCAGCTCACTTAGTCTTTCCTCGTAAGACAGATGTTCCAGTCCCTTAATCATCTTTGTCACTCTCTACTGGACCCTCTCTAGAAGCTCCTCGTCCCCCTTGTCCAGGAGAGCCCAGAACTGCCCCCAATACTCCAGGTGCGGCCTCGCCAGAGCTGAGTAGAGGGGCAGGATCCCCTCCCTCCACCTGCTGGCAACACTCCTCCTGATGCAGCCAGGATCCCATTGACCTTCTTGTCCACAAGGGCACACTGCTGGCTCATGGGCAACTTGTTGTCTTTGTAAAGGAGTTTGTCCAATATATTCTAAAGCCAAGAAGGAATAAAGACACCACCATGTTCTCTCTTACATATTTTTCTTAATGTCTGTCTTAACTCTGTTTCTTAGACTCTCATTTATTAATCATTCTCTTTACTGAGACTCATTACTCATTAACTTTAGTTCCTTCTTTTATATTACATCTTCAGTGATCATGAGGAAGAGTGGTTTTTTTTTAGTATGTATCTTTTCTTCCTCTGCATTTGTTACCATCTTCTTTTCTTCCTTGTATCCAGTCCTGTTAAGTCCTCCTTTTATCACAAGTCATATTTTCTAKCTCCCAGAAATTTACTTTTCATAGCAGGGGATTCGAATTGAGGCCTTGCAGATACTGGTCAAAAATGGAAATATGTCACACAGCTTGCAGACTCTAGTGGGGTTTATACAGACACACACACAGACGAATTGAGGTTGGAAGGGACATTTGGRGATCCCAGAGGTCCATACCCAACACTCAAGCAGGGTCACCTAGAGCAGATTGCTCAGGTCCAGGTTCAATTGGATTTTCAATATCTCCAAGGATGGAGCCTCCACAATCTGTCTGGGCATCCTATGCCAGTGCTCTGCCATCCTCACAGTAAAGAACTTTTTTCCTCATGTTCAAATGGAACTGCCTGTGTTTCAGTTTGTGCCTCTTATCCCTCATCCTGTCAGTGGACACCACTGAGAAGGGTCTGGCCTCATGCTCTGTACACYCTCCCTTCAGATACTTATGCATGATGACAAGATCTTTCCTCAGTTATGTATTCTTCAGGATGGWAAGTACCAGYTCTCTCAGCCTTTCCTCATGAGATATGTTTCAGTCCTTTCATGACCTTTGCAGACCTCTGCTGGACTCACTCCAGTAGCTTCATATCTTTCTTGTATTGAGGAGCCCACAAATGGACAGAGTTTTCCAGATGTAGCTTCCTCAGGGATGAGTAGAAGGGAAGGATCACATCTCRTGACCTCCTGGCAATGATTTATCCCAAAGATGTCTTGAAGGCTCATGGTTAACTTGTTATCTACCAGGATTCCCAGGTCCTTCTCCACAGAGCTGCTTTCCAGCCCCCAGCCTGTACTGGTGCAGGGGGTTGTTCCTAGCTATAGTCTTTCAGATGGACTTTGTGCCACTGATCACAAGCCTCTAAGCWYTGCCATTCAGCCATTTCTCAATCCACCTCATTATCTTCTCATCTAGCCCACACTTATTGAGCTGCCTGTAGGATGTTATGGGAGTCAGTGTCAAAAGACTTACATGACTCTGCATGGGGTTTTGCTTTTCCCAAAGCAAACAGATGCTGTTACTATAATACAGAAGAGACTTTACTCCTAATTGTGCAGCTAATCTTGATTACACAAAATTATATTTAAGTTATGCTTGTGATAGAGATCCTTTTTTAGTTTTTCTTATGGCTTTGTGCAAATCTTCCGTGCATGGTGACTACTGCTGCCACCATGCTGGGAATTACCCACTGCAGTGATGTCTGCAAGCTCTTCATTAGGCTGCATTCTCATATTCAGTGCTGTCAGATTCACAGAAGTGGTGAAAGTGGAAACCTGTTGTGCTTATGAAGGTAGCGTTATCTCTGCAGTCAGTTCTGCGTGCAGAATTGAATACTCCTGATTTAAATCTGCTATTTAATGTGGTTGTGTTTTTGAGAAGAGTAACAGTCAGTTATTCAGTCAATAGTGAGACTATTTTTGTCTGTAAGAATTAACATAAAAAAGGATGATTCACGTGTGGATTTCAGAAATGCCCACTTTCTAGGTGCATAGGAACAGATTGCACCTGAGAGCTTTGCCATTTATATCCTATGAACACTGCCCCCATAGGTGAAATCTCAGCAATGCAAATGCAGGTAAAAAGCAAAAGGGATACTGCTATGTAGCTGCATGCAGGTGGTCTGAAATACTGAATATATTATGAAATATTGAAACATTAAAAATACTGTACTTTAGCCTACTATATCTGTATTCTTACATTTATTTAAATTTGGAGTCCGGAAGTGATGGAAGGATGAAGGACATAAAAACAGAATTATAACTGTGCTAAGCAGATTAGGTATTAATGGTCTATAATGGACATCCATAACAAGAGATAGAGAAGAGATGGTTAACAAGGTGTTACTGAAGTAGTTAAGTCTGCTGACTTATTAAAACTTTTTCTTGGCACTATATCCTGCTTTCACCGGTGCCCAGTGATTTAATTAGCTCTGAAACGGTATCAAAGATGTATTGGTTTCTCTTACTTAAACTGAAGTCGTGCTCAGTTCCATATTCTTTTTTAAAAATATATAAAAGAAAGTGAATTCTGCCTTTATTTTTTTTATGTCTTTATTTCTTTATGTCTTTATTTCTTTCCTAATCAGTGTAATATGTTAGCTAGGAAAGTGAAGAGACATGAAAGGTTAGATCTCCAATTTTATATGCTGCTCATAGGCACGAAATGGGAATGATTTGGAAAAATATTATGGACAGCTAGAGAATGGAGTGATGACTAAGACTGAGAAGACGTAGGGATATTTATTTATTTATCTATTCTCCTTATTTATTTATCTATTTTCCTGAAGACTGTCCAGAGTGATTTCAGGAATTATGCCTGTCATACAAATCTGGCCTGATCCTTCTGGATGATAAGGCAAATCATGTGTTGTATTCTAGCCCACATCCTCTGCCTGACTATAGTGTCCACACTAAAAATCAGATTCAAACACTAGCGATTTGGTGTGCACCCAAGATACCATAAAGCACATGCATGAACATAGTACCACACTAAASTGGCTGTGCAGTTAAGTCAAACATAAACTCCTGTTTCACTGTGATTTAGACTTTAGAGAAACAAAGTCTTCTTTTCTGATCTGCAGAGGTCCATCCCGATTCAAATACTCATGTAGAGTATCAGTGTAAGATTTTTACATTTTACACTCTCTACTGCAGTAGATACAGGATTGTCTTATATCTTGGTCCTGGACTGGATTGTTCTGTCCCTCAGGGCTGGATTTGAAGCAAACAAGTGGTGACTGGCAAAAGAGAAAAAGAGTAACAAGATTTWAAAAAAAATGGTATACATTATGGGAAGTAACTATAAGGGTCTTTTGAGTCAAAGTCAAAAGTCAAAGTCAAAGTCAAAAGACCCTTATAGTTACTTCCCATAATGTATACCATTTCTTTTGATGGGACAAAATCTGTTCTACTCAATAAGGATAAAAAATAATGGCTTCCTACAGTGCAGTTTTATCTATAACATTTGTATAAATCATGATACAGCTTTCATTCATTATTAATTGTACAAGGGAGAAGTACAACTTCTTACTGAAATCATGATGTGTTGGGGATCCTATATTCAAAAAATTACCTGAGTCTGTAATATGATGGGAGAAAATGCTTAATAAGCAAATGTTTGATTTACTTTACTTTAGCTAGAGTTCATTTTAGTGTGGAAGTGGTGACTGGGAGACCAGGGAAAGGATGGAAAGAGAAAAAATATGTTGGGATTGGTCAGGCTCAAGAAGACATTGTCCATTCTGTCTTTTTTTTTTTTTTTTTTTTTTTTTTTTTTTTTTTTTTTTTTTTTTTTTTTTTTGTGGTGAGAAATAATAATAGATCGCTTGGGAGGTGTTACTGCAATTCGAAGATTTATACCTACAAATGCGAGGACAGATGTATAGTAACATAATTCCTATGTTTGTTACATAGCTTAATATGGAAGCTTTCAAGACACTCAGTGTAACCTCTCTGTGAAACGGGACTACATAAAAATCATTTATATACAAAGAACAAAACTCAAACTCCAGCCTGTTCCTGATACAGAAATAATACATAGAAAGTATCTAGACTGCACATCCTCAGATTTGTTATTCTRCTTATTAGAACCTTCAATAATTTCCCCCAAAAAAATCTCTTTGAGAGCCAAGGACTTCTTCTTTACTTCTTGCTCCATTAATAAATGAGATGGCCATGATCTCTACAGCATAGTTTGAACCCATTCAACATCAACTATCCCACACTAAGCAGAAATTGTAGCTGAATCAAACTAGGAGTCAATATATCTGGTCTTCCAGTGACATGGTGAAAATCAACATGAGAAAGATTTAYAGTCCCATAATTTCTCAACTGATAACTGGTATATTTCATAATTGGATTTTTTTCTCTTCTTTATAATTTTCTTATGTTACTTGGCTTTTCTTTAAATATGTACTTGTACTATGCATAGAAAATAATTGTACTTTTCAATCTTGTTTCAATAGTCTTGAAAAATCTGCTGTGCTATACATGTCCTGGCTATTTTCTATTGCTTTTCCAGGTGTGTTGCTGAGGGAATCATGGAGAAGTAGATTCCGCACATACCAACCAGCCTGGAAGTGGTAACTGTCTCTCACCTCAAGCAAGCCTCTGTAATCCTGCAGCTTCTGTTAGGCCCTATTTTTTCTCTACTTTCCCCTTTCTCATGCAATTCTCTCACACTAGTTCTCAAGGACCCTGCTGTCATACCAGCCTACCAGCCTGTAGTCATAAATTCATAAAGGAAGAGTTGTCTTAGAGTTAGCTACCCTATAGTAATCCAAAAGAGGGTTCAAATGCTCCTGGAGTCATGGGAGAAAGGATGGGTGTAGTTTCTGAGAAAAGCTGGTTTTCCTCTGCAAGAGAAGATAGGAAGAAAGGTTCCTTTTTAAAAGAAAATAATAATAAAAAAAAAAAGAGTTTGTGGAAAGCTACTCATGAAAAGCGCCGGCAAATTCTGCATGCATAATAGCAACAGTAAAGGTCATGGTTGATTAGGAGGACTGCTCTCCTGTGGCACTTTAGTTTGGAATGTCTTCCAWCATCCACATCCACAAAATGGATCCACCACTATCACAGGAAGCAGTGATGCAAAGGATAAGAGGTTTGATGTTATATGTGTTTGGGGAATTGGGGTGCAAGCTTGATCAGAGTTGACATTCTCAGACACTCTCTACCTTCTCACTTCCCAACTTGAGAGGTCACCCATCATCTCTGATTCAGATTTGAAACCAGCCATGTATACCAGGTCATCAGTTCTATTTAAATCCTCCTACAATAGCAAGAACTGTGCTTTTCATGGTGGGAGAATTAKCTTCACCTTCTATTTTTGTTTTCTGTTTACTTCATTTTCTCTCTCACACAAGAATATTAATCTCTGTAGAGAAATCAAGAAAACACATGGTATTTCCATTCTTTAAAAAGTCTAGACTTAAAATATTATAAACTTAAAATATTATTTTCTTGTTTTAGACTTAAAATATTATTTCCTGCTGTCTCTCTTACCTAAAAGCTTGTAATTGTCTCAGTAGGTGATCAGGAAGATAGAGGTGATGCACCAGGCTTTCCAGCATCATTACTGTCCTGTTTAGCCAGGAGCTAGGAAAGCAGGTCTTTTGTTCCTTTTATACCACTGGAAATCATATAACGCTCAGACAGCCAATTTTCTTCTTCTTCGATACTTTGAGATCTTATATTAAAGCATCCTCTTTAAGATATTACTGTAGCCTCAAAAATTTTTGAATAATTCTGTGCTGATTTTATCAAAAGCATACTGATCAAAACTATGTATTTGCCAGTATTTTTGAAATATCAAAGTAGAATATGAAATATTGCTAAAAACTTTACCTAGAAAAGAGTAAGGCACCTAAAGATGTTGCAAATTTAGAGATTCATTGTTTTTATAACAACTTGATGCTGGCAGCTGGAGAGGTGGGAACCACAGAAACAACAACATGGTTATTGATCAGTACTATCATTTTTTATTCTACCATTGTTATGTTGTTCACTGTTAGTATGTTGAAAACTTGAGAAAATCTACTTCTCAAATTCAAAATAGGAGGCAAAGTCAATCTAAACCCATTTATGCCATTTAAAGGACTTGCTTTTTAAGTAACAGCAAAATAGAAAAATCAAGAACAAAGCAACAAGATTTTCGAGACGACAAATAATGATCACTTAGTCTTTAAACACCATATCCTGCTGTGAAGTTCCACTCAATATTATTGGCATGATGTCAGAGCTAAACACAGTCAATAATGTGAATCTAAATACCCAATACATGCATACTGAAGATTAACCTATAAAGGTATTAGTATATATGACCTTATATCATCCTTGTATCTCTCAAGCTCCTAGGTACATTGTTGTCATATCTTCTGATTAGAACTCCTCTTCCCTTGTTACACAGKCAAAACAAAGCAAACTCATTCAGAGGGCACTGTGGATATTTCAGATGATTCTGTCTCTTAAGGGTTTGTAATTGTATTACCTGTTTATCTTTTGGTTATATTACTTACTAAAACAATAAAGCAAATTTTAGGTCAGACTGCATATGTTCCGCAAAGCTGTAATGCTAGAGAGAAAAGGTGTTATGTCCTGTTTAGTCCGAAGGTGGGATGAAAATATTTTTATTTAATATAGCCAAAGGTCTAGTAATCAGTTAAAGAAAAGAGAAAACACAGACTGGGACTATGACCGACGCTGGCCATTATTTAGATCACTCAACTGTGCTGTAGTAACATGTGGCCAGAAAATTGACTGGACACCTGGCACATCATGCATGACTTCATAAGGGACACTAGTCATATCATGATTCCTGTATGTCTAGAAAATAGGTTGTTTCTTGAAAGAGAGCTTGCACATTAAAAACAAGCAGTGAAACCTGACATTTCCATGTTTTGTCAGTTTCTTTTATTGTGTCCTATTTAGAAATGACTGCAAGCAGCAAGAAGTTTAAATGCTTCACGTCAATGTAAACCTGCCTGAAGAAAACAGAGCTATCAGTTACYAACCACCCAGGAACCTACATTTACACCAGTGAGTGCATGCTGCTTCTCAAACATCCTGGCAGAATGCAATGTGGCTCTTGAAATCCTGCCATTCCTGATGTAAGGTTGCTCATGTACCCCTCTTAACAGACYTGATGGCTTTTTTTGCTTGTCTAAGACTTGTCATTGTGTAGGACCTGACTATGTTCCTTAACTGGATTAGATTGTCCTTTATCGTTTCTTCCCCAACATCAAAAAAGTAGCTAAAATGCAGAAGCTGTAATTAACTTTCCTGGATCAGGTTAAAATTGATCTGATTTTGTATGTATGTATCATACRTATGTATATGTATCTTGCAAGTCAAGATAACACATACGTAAGAATTTTTTCTGTTCCCCAACTTTATGGCCCAGACCCATTGAATGCATATATTGAATGCATATATTTTGGCCTAGATTTAATGCTATGTAACTGGTCTTGAACAAAGTGCAAGAAATCTAATGGAAGAAATTCGAATAATGCTCTGAATAATAATTTGAGAAATTTGAATAATGCTCTGTTGTCTTTTTCTATCGACAACAGAAGGAGTTTAGGACAAACACCCTTGGATTCAGGKGTTTCAGCTAAGTGCCAACTGTTAGGTGGGAAAGAGGAAAGCTCTGGCCTCCTTTGAAACAAGTATCTAGAATGTATGTGCATCAGGGAGAAGAAAATAAGGAGATTGAATATGTATTTGCTTGAATGTTGTGATTTGACGTTACGTAAGTTGCACTCATCCTTAGATAGAATTGGTAGAAATTGCTGAAGTCACACTCCAGGGAAATATCCTTTATTGTATTATTTTTGCCATCTCTTTGTCTATTTTGGAGTCTGCAACTTCCACAAACACTGCAGATTTTAATCCCCTTAATTTTACTGAATTAGGAATAATTTTGTTACCCTTTATGGCTGAATGTGTGGAATAGCAGATTTMTAAAAATAAACAATAAAAAGAAAATAAAAGCATAGAAACCACTAATTCATGACTCAAATGATGACCCAAGTAAGAGAAATTTCCATCAATAGAGGCATCAAGTGTTCTCCCCTTTAGATCAAAAGTAAACTCATGGCAGAGTGAAAGCACCAGAGGAGTTGGCTGAAATTTCTCATTTCTGCTTACATAATGTTTACTGCTGCTGTTAAAATAAGGTTCTTTCAGTCCAGAGGACTGCAGCAAAGCAAAGCTCATTTTATGTGTGACCTTTAAAAGTCATCAGTTTCAGATGACCTCTTCACACAGAATGTAGTCCCCTTTTCAGKTAGTAATGAACTGTCTGCTCTAATACTTTCAGGTAAAGCGGCAGTTAAAGTTATAAATGGGGAGAAAATAAGCTCCTAGGCTTATCTTGTTGGCTTCATCTTTTAAACGCAATCAGACCTACACAACAAACCAACCTTATAGAGCCCCAGAATAAAGTTATCAAGGTACCAGAAGCCTTGCTTTTTTCATTTAAATAAAATGTTTGGCAAAACTTAACTTATAAGTATGTCACAGAGTGATAAATTCTCTTTATGCTTGGCACTGACAAAGAGAATACATTTGAAATTTTAAAAGTGCTATGCTGCAGTGGGTTACTTTCTAACAGTATCAATATCAGAAAAGGGTAAACTAATCCAGCACTGGTATGGCCTAGRAAAAAAAAATAGTGTAAAATACAGTTCAACATGATTTCAACTATAGAAAACATCAGGTTTTGAATTATTCTTGAAAATACAAGAAAAAAAAAGTATTTTGGTCTGTGCCACTTTGAAGAAAACCTTGCTAATGCTGGTTGACTTGCTTTCAAAATACAGTGCACACACTAGTGTAGAGAGAATGTTTCTGCCAGTGCAGAATATAATAATGAAAAGACTCAGTTGATAGATGTTCTGTGAGGGAAAAAAAAATTTGGAAAGATACTAGATTGGGAATAAGTGTTTAAATTATTTACAGTGTTCCTGAGGGTTTAGAGAGTTATATGTTTTCCTTTTTTCATCTTAAGGATGAAAAGTGAGGATAAACTTAAGTTGAATTGCTTCAGTACATTGTAATTGATTCAGGGAGTACTGAGACTAACCTATAGGATGCAAATAAGTGAACAAGATTGCAAACAGTTGTTATAAACTGCTGTTGTCTGATGGCCATAAAAATGAGAAATCTCTAGTCAAGTCTGATTAAAGCCTTGTTAAAACAATTTTTAAAAAAACTACTATGTAATTTCTACAATTATATTTTTAATCTKTTTCATGCTATTTTAGGAAAACAGTCAATTTAAACTTTCTTTGTCTGAAGAAGTCATTTAAATCATTATTTGCAGATCTAAATTGCTAACATGGTTCACTGTACATTAAAATTTTCTGTTAATTCAGGATTTCTTATAGTTGCAAACCCAAAATGATGACAATTAATGAAACTGTTCAATATCTGTGTGTAGTCCAATACTTACCCTTTGATTTTAAAAGTTTTGCTATTTATTTCACAACAATGAAGTAAAGAAGTTTTAATAAAAAATAAACTGTTCATATTAAATAACTGGAAAGGAAAAAATGGGTAATAGCTGGTAAATCAAATCTGAGGCTCCTTGGATCTTAATTTATTATTACTTAATATTGTCTCTCTTCAGTGTATATGTTTAATGAAATGGGGTACCTAGAAAAAACAGGTTCATTTCCTGTATAACTATAATTCATTAAATGATCAATGGCTACACTGTGCATGAAGCAGGATCCCACTGTGAAAAAAGCACGCACATATGTGAATAAAAAAAGTACTGATAAGCTGAACTGGACAGTTATTCTTATCTGTAACATTTTAATATTCTTCCACCAGGAAGAATATTAAGCCTTTTTTTTTCCTCTCTCCTTCCTTCTCTCTCACCTGACAGTATAGGATGTAAAAAGGCAAAACAAAACAAGCAAACAAACGAACAAAAGAGCATTTGTAGTAGCTTTTTAGTTCAGTTCCTATAGCAGCAGTTGTAGCTTTTATCCTCTTAATGAAACATTTTAAAAACTCATCTAAAAGCTCACAGCGTGTGACAAATGTTTACTCAGGATACCTAGGCAGAGATGTGGCAGAATTCAGGTAGGAGATGATGAGTTAGGGAATACTTTTGCCCAGTTTGGCTGGGCTGTTTTAGTAGCTTGTCTGAAAATCACATATACAGCTTGGTAATATTTTTTTTCTTCATTCCTAAGATGAGGACTATTTTGCTTTCTCTCCTCTTAGCAGTCATTACTCCCTTTATAGACTTCTATAAAGAAATTTTGTACTCATTTCTGCTTTTATATTTCAGGGAAAAAAAGGATGAACTTAAAATTTCTAGTATTAAATTCAGTGAATTTTCCCCGGCATTGTGTAGATGATAGATAAAAGATACCTCAATTTATCTCCTGGCATAAGACTGAGATCCGTGCAATGGTCTCCTGCAGTGTTGCGTAGTTCTGTAGCCTTGGGAGAGTAAGACACGCAATTATAAACTCTGGAGATTTTAGGAGTTCAATGAGAAGTTCTAGCGTAAAAGGAATTTYTCTTACTCCAGTATTAGCCTCTGGTTATGTCTCAAGTCTCTATTCATGTCCTGTGCTATTATTAGGACTACTGTAAATCTGGCTATGAGAAAAAGAAAAGCCTTCACTAGTGACAAAAGTCCCTACACTTTCCTGGAATTATTGTTATTTGCTTTTAGGAAAAAAAAAAAAAAGGAAGATCTGAGGTAGAGATGAAGAATATTAGCTTGAATGATTAGTTTGACAGATTTAAAATAGTTGGAAGCARTATGGTATTTATAATGCAGTATGGTCATCATATGTACATTAAGAAAACAAAAAAAAATGCAATATGATTACAGCATTTTGTTCAATTTGAAATGACTACTATGTATTTGGAGTTCATGTAGCAAAAAGAACTGCAGGGAATCTTCTAGTTTGCTATACCAGTCCCCTGCTACAGCAGGTAACCACAGATTACATATATTCCTTTTATTAAATTTCTTCAGATTGATGCTGTGAAATTTCTGCTCTATGAGATGAAGCTGTCTCCAGCAGAGCCCTGTCCTGTCTCCTACCTCCAAGCTGTTTAACTTTTTKTTTCTTATTTCCATCCTAAAATTATACACCATTAATTCATACCCATTTATTCCAGTGACTTGCTCTTTATTTCAAATAGCTATTCTCCCTCCTTGATATATATTCCTGGATATATTTATAGAGAGCAATCAAGTCTTCTGGAATTAGCTCTTTTAAAATAGATATCACACTAATTGCTTTCTTATTTAATGCAAATCTTATTTTGAGGTCTCTTTGTAGCATAGACTACTACTAGAGAATTTCTGTCTTTGTTTGCAGGAGTCTCAATATTTTTCTTCTCCTTTACCAAGAAGAATCAGATATTCAAGGGGAAATAGGCAGAAAAATGGGGGTATGGGTATTCTGAGTTATGTCACCTAAGGTTAGATAATCTTCCCATAATCTTGTGTTTTTATGATTGGTTCTTCGTGAAAGTTTGTACTTTTCTTGATCTCTGTCTTTCTTTGGTATTCGAGTAAATTGTGTTTCCAAATGGTGAGCTTAAATAATTCTAAGTATCTTTGTTAAAACTTATTTTTTAAAAAAAGGAAACAAATATGTAGGCTGCATTTCTTTCAATTACAGTTTCTAAAATATATAAGTTAAAAAAAAACACACCAAATTGAATTCCTGTATATTAGAATTCCTATGTCTGCTGGATTTCATTGACTCACGAAACACTCTTTCTTAGTTCTTTTCAAATGTCATGATGCAGTTTTTCCTATTGCAAAAAAAAATTGTATATATTAGTGGGTTTAAGCATAGGTATAAGCACGAGGTGTTCTTACAGATGATACTTCTTATCAGTGTTGTAACTGGACAACAGCAACTTTCCCAATATTCAGCATAAGCAACAACTTAGCCAATGACGCAATGATGCCTGCTATCAAAAGAAAGGAATTTGAATTAACATGACTGCTGTGACTGTATAGTTGACAAAATTGCATTCTACTAAAAACCCGTAGCTAAACTGGCCACASTTATTGCTTCTTTTTATGAAAGCACTTTGCCTTTATCAAGGACAATTTGTCTCTGTACTCTTTGTCAAATTTCTGTTTGCTCTCTTTTGTTTTGTGTTTCTTCTAAGCCAAAGGTCAGCTGGGTATCTTCATGTTTAATGTTTTAAAGGATCAGAAGCATGAAAAAAATTCTGAACTAACTGGTTAGGAGAAAAATGGGTCCATGACAGTACAACAAAGTCAGTAGAGGACTTGAAAGAAAATAGTTTTCATTAATGCCAAGCATCACTGAACTGCTGACTCCTAGACACCCAAGGATTAATCATTTTTTATTCTCACAGAAGAAACATAGATTAAGTATATATTTTTGTTGTTGTTTTAAGAGGCATTTGTGCTTTACTGCCAGCACTAGCAAATTTGCACAAATAGACAAACTGCACCAGGATGGTATCTGTAGCCTGTGAGGCGAGGGCTGCTTTCAACATTCATTTTTATAACATGCTATAAAAGAGATGAGATTTGCTCTTGCTGACACTGAAATCCTACATCCCAGCAAACTAGATAGCAAAGCAAGTATCAGAGTGAGCTTTTATGTGTTACACAGAAATTATATATGCTTCCTCAAATCTTATTTAATCTAGGTATTTAAATTGATAAAACATTTGATTAGAACCATGAGACACATAGCTAACAAATGTTCATTGCTTTCTCTTCCAGTTTCTTTTCAGTCTGGTTGATTCATTGAATGTGTTTTCTGTGTAAGATTTAGAAATACGGTTATTATGAAAAAGTGCATCAGTCTTCCACTTGCTTGAAAATCCCCTCTTTTATTTTATGCATTCCTTAGCAATTGCTTATCATTTCTGGTTCTGATTTGTAACATTGTTTATATATAATATGGAGTAATTGTAAAGACTTTCACATGGTTAACTATTAACAAGGGCATTTTGTGTTAAAAATGTTTTTATTCATAATGATTTCAATACCCATTAAAGTTTTACAAATTACGACCCTTGACTTGAATCATATGGATTGGTGAACAATATAGTGTGGAGCATAAAGATTTACTCTGAGTATCCCCATTCTACTACTAAAATTAGTATAATTTTTATTTGGATAAAGGTGTTTTCTGTTGTTTAGCAGTCATTCTTCCACTTTCTGGTAATGCTAAGAGCTTTTTGTCATGGATAACCAAGTATTCAGTAGTTAGACCTGGGCCACATCAGGAAGGCATATAGGGAGGCATAATCTGTATATGCTTCCCTAAAGAAAATCATCAGATACATCTTCTTTCACTTASTTGTGAAAATAATTTAATAAAAACAATAATTTAATAAATAAATAAATAAAAGAATGTGAGGAAAGATCATCTAAGGTTAAACACAGAATCAAGATTCATGGTCGCAAGGCCAAAATAGCGTGGAATGAAAGATCACTAAAAAGGTCAATTCTAGGCTTATGCAAAGAAAAAAGAAAGGARAAAAAGTCTTTTAAAATAAATCTCCCATATTTCACAGAAGAAATATAAAGTGATTTACCTCAGCCTGCCCTTTGTGGATTCCTTCTGACTGTGGTCTTCATTTCCATGGTTCAGTTTGAGTAGTTTGAAGTTGCTGGTGTTTTGTTCCTCCACAATAATAAATAAAGCCCCTTTGCTGTTCAAAGGGAGGTGAACTTGCTTGCAGTTTTTATGGATCTGCTTTCCTGCTTGTGGAGTGTCCATTTTGACCAATCATGGTGTGCTCTTGTTTCCAGCTAGAGTCACAGGTGAAGGTCTGAGCTGCCTGCCAATATTAGCTTGACTACAGAATATATATAGCTGAAGACTTCAAAACAGAATTGGTAGCTTGGTGTTCCCAAAAATGCCAATCTTGTCTACTCTGTTGATATAATTTATATCAATAGCAAGCTGAAAATAATCKCAGGCAACCTACAATTTACCAGGAGGGGTAGCAAATAGTTTCATCTTTTGTTTGCATTTGGAATTTGATAACAGTATAATTGGCTGATAGATGTGGTACATTTGTCTTTGAGCCAAGGCCTGCTTACAGTGCTTCAGATTGGGTTTATACTGGTGCTGCAGACACAGTTTGTACTGAATGTTGGTGAAATRCTCAAATGTTTTTAGAAGGATGACTACAGTGCTATCCTGAAAATACTGCCACGGTCAGTTTGAAGATGGATGAGGCCACTGACCCAGACAGAAATGAGGATCGCAGGGACAGAATAAGGCAAAATATACGTGAATCCTTCTGGCCTGGGATTTAAAGTTATTTGTGATCCAGTTATATCCCTAATTAACCAGTCACATGCAGTATGTAAAGTGCAAAGCTGTGAATCCTTCTGCCTGGAAAATGATTTTGTTCTCAGTTGGTATATCCATGCTGATGTGGGTACATGGAGAGGTCCAAAGAGGAAAATGGACTTTCACGTGGAAATTCTGGCTCTTGATTAAGCTGTCATTTAGCAGCTCCATTTAAAAGTGAATAACTTAATTCCATATGAAATAGAATAGGTAGTGAACATGTAGAGTTAATTACCAAGAGGTAAGCAAATTCCTAAATAACCTTTTTATTTTATTTATTTATTTTTTAAATATGATTTTTCTCTTAAGTATTTTGACCAGGCTGGTTGCTTTCCACACTAGCAGGCATAGCTGTGGTGGAAGTACCGTGATAGTCCTTTGATTGTAATGTACATAGCACTATTTTTCTGTTAACAATCCAAAAATGCTTTAACAATCTTTGGAAAACTATACTTGAATATTGCTTATTGGTGATTTAAGAAGTGCAGAAGCTCTGAGGCACACATAGGCTTAGGTATGTCCCAGTCTGCAATCAAAGGAAGATGTAAAGAATACGTCCTTGTCTTTTCACGGCTCAGTGATACCAGTAGTCTATCAATCAGAYTCATTCTATCTGACAAATCAGGGTTTAAGAAGATAATTTCAGGATATAGGATGATGACATAGATGGCATGTCTTGGACAGCTTTCCGAGTAAAGGATTTGAAGTTCAGGACTTAGATTAGCTAGTGTGTGATGACTGAGAATTGTTGAATGAAGCCTTGAAACAGAGAGTGTCTTGAATTCACAATGATTCTGATGGGCAAAATGACATGGAATCATAGAATCATAATGGAAAAGACTTTAAAGATCATTGAGTCCAACCATAAGTCCTTCAACAGCCTACCTGCTAAACCATGGCCCTAAGTACCTACACATTTCTAATGTGTAGATAGCTAAGTATCTACACATTTCTTGAACACTGCCAGGGACAGGGATTTCACCACTTCCCTACAATCTTCTTTCAGGCAGTTGCAGAGAATGAGAAGGTGTCTCCTGAGTCTCCTCTACTCCAGACTAAATAACCCCAGCTCCCTCAGCCACTACTCATAAGGTCTGTGCTCCAGCCCCTTCACYAGCTTCCTTCCAGCACCTCCARGTCTTTCTTGTAGTCAAGGGACCAAAACTAAACACAGAAAACACAGCAGGAAAGTCCTTGCCTTGCCTTGGCATACCACAAGGACCTGCAGACCCCAGCTTTCAGGCAGCAGCATCCCACATCCATTCAGGTCCATTGCAGGGGTCTGCAGAGAGACTCATGTGCAGTGAGGCTTACCTGAATGCTTGCATCCAGACACCAAAACAGAAGTGGCCGTGTGTGCAGGCTACACCTCAGGCCCAGTCCAAATGCTTTTAAAATCTGCAGGGATTTTTTTTTTCTCTCRCGCTTCACTGATGCTTTCCTCTTAAGGACATACCAAAGTCCTTTTGCTGCAATTTGTTCTTCTAAATCAAGAGGCTGAGAGGTGCGTGGCTAATGAWGAGATTGCACCTTGCTGTGTCAGAAGGACGTGTTTCTGCAGCAGCAAWTTTGCCACGGCATAAGGCATGAGAGGGAAGAGACTTCCTAGGAAACTGGTTGATATTCAAGGACAAGACCCTGAAGGGTCCACCCCAAAGAGCAGGAAGTTGAGCAGAAGATGGCAGGGTCTAACATGCGTGACCACGCAGTTCCTGGCAAACTCAGATGGAAGAAGGAAGTAGACAGAGCATGGGAACAGAGACAGGTCACCTGGGAGGAAACTGGGGACACTGTTGGACACAGCATGGGGGCACAGGTCTACAAAGGTCAAAGCCTTGCTGGAGTTGGATTTGGACAGGCATGTCAAGGACAACAAGAYGGCCTTCTCTAAAGACATCCGTAACCCAAAGAAGACTAGGGAAAATATGGGCCCATTGTAGAGTGGGTCAGGGGCCCTGGTGACACAAGGGACAGAAAAAGCAGAGGTACAGCCTGCCTTCTCTGTCTCAGTCTGAATTGCTAAGAAAAGGTTAAGTTTTACGAACATGAAACAGGTCCATGCTTTAAAATGTTAGAGTGAAGTTATCTTAGCAGACACATTTTTTTTTCATCTTGCATTTTGTGTGATTTTGTGTGATTTTGTGTGATTTTGTGTAAGTTTGGAATTACATCTGGCACATCAGGTAAAAAAAAACAACTGGATTTTTTTTTAGCAGCATTCTAAAAGTCACGGCATTACATTTGGCCTTAATACTGAAACCATGCTCTGTAAGCATTGGATAAGAATTTCAAATTGTAGAAGAAAATACCATTGTCCTAACCACTGAGAGCAAAAGGTGATGGCTCTTTGTTTTTCACATCRTCATACTATTCTAATTGTGATCTATAGCAGATGTTTTATAAATATAACCATGTGCAGTTAATATAGTCTCTGAAAGAAATGAAAAATACAGTAGTTCATGCTAAGAAGGCACAGACAAGCCGAAGTACTGTATCTCTCCATGTGGGGATGCACCCGCAAGTACACAAGGACATGGCAACTACCTGATGGCACGGATGGCATATGACAAACTTGCTTTGGGAAGAAAAAATCAAAAATTAAAAAACCTGTCCTTACAGACCAGGTGTCTGAGGCCCTAATTCCAGCTTGCCATATCTACGTGTATTTCTTGGGCTTTGATAATGATGGTCAATATTACTTGTTCCTTCCTTTTGTGGATCAAGTAAGTGTACAGACAGTCCTAGTGACAGTAGCTTGCACCTAGGGCTGAAAGGCTGCAGTCAAGTGAGAGAAGCCTGCTGGAAAAGGACGGGCTTTGCAAATCTGCACAGGACACTATGGCCCTTCAGAAGAGCTGGGAAGAGCTTGGAGGATCGCTTTGTGTGTTTTGTCTAGAATGACCACACAGAAGGCTCCCTCTGCTGAAGGGGAAATAATTATTCCATCCTTTACTTACTGGAAAGTCAAACTTTTATGGCCAGTGATCCTGGGTTTGATGTCTGCACGTGACCCTCATAAGCATCTTTGCTCTTGGACACGCTGAATGCGGAGACGTGAGTCCTGAGCAGGAGCAGGACCCAGCAGGTGCCGCGTCTGGCCCTCTTGCGCTGGTTCCCAGAGAGGGGCAGAACTGTCCTGTGGTCTGCCCTGCAGATTGAGGGAGAAGCTGTGCATCTAACTACTTGCTTGCACATGTGTAGTGTGCAGGACTGTCAGACTGAATGTGCCACCACAGGAGAGATCTTCACAAGCTGGAAAGCAGAAGCCCTTGTTCAGTTCAAGCCCAGTTCAGTTCAGCCCTTTTTTCTCCTGTTTCCCCTTTGCTTCTTCACTTCTTTCTTTCTTCCTTTTTTTTTTCTTTTTTTCCCTTTATGCTTGCCATCTTTTCTAGGTTTGCTTTTGTTACTTTTACATTTATGTTTCTTTTGTGTCTCCATCCTTCTTTTTCTTTGTCCTACTTTTTTATACTTTCCTTTTCACTTGCCATTTCTATCTTTCCCCCCTTTTTTTTTTTTCAAACCATGTTGCTTTCCATTATCATTTCCTTTTTCTTGTTATCCCATTTCCTGATTGCTTTCCTCTTGCTTACTTGCTTGCTTATTTCCTTTCCATTTGGGGTTGGTTGCCTTGCCTTAGATTGGATCTTTGTTCTTTTTAAGTCTCCATTTTTATTTCTTCTCCTTTTCTTCATCTTTCCCTTGTCTTAATTTTCCTTTTTTTTTTTTTGTTTACTTCTTTGTTTACTTCTCTTTCCCTGCTTTTCTTTCCCAGATGTTTCTCTCTCTCTCTTTTTTTTTTTTTTTTTTTTTTTTTTTTTTCTCCTGCTTTCTGATTGCTTTTTTCTTCTACACTTACTGGCTTGCTTGCTTGCTTGCTT
>NW_020455619.1:329789-376348 GCF_003342845.1 Nothoprocta perdicaria
TTTTTTTTTACATTTCACTTGCCATTTTTTTCTTTCCTCCTCCTTTCCACCCATGGTGATTTTCACTATGATGTCCTTTTTTTTGTTCTCCTGCTTTCTGATTGCTTTCCTCTTCTACACTTACTGGCTTGCTTGCTTATTTGCTTTCCCTAGGCGTGAGTTTCTTTCCTTCTGTCATCTTTTTCTCTTTCTCACTTTGCTTTCTGTTTGCCATTCTTTCTTTTCTCCTCTTTCAGGTTCCTGATGCTTTTCTTCCTGTTTCATACTTGGTGCTTCTTTACCTTCATAGAATCATAGAAYGCTTAAGGTTGGWAGGGACCTCCAGATGCCATCTAGTCCAACCCCCCTGAACACGCAGGGTCACCTAGRGCACATGGCACAGGGTTGCATCCATGCAGGGTTTAAAAATCTCCGAAGAAGGAGACTCCACAACCTCTCTGGGCAGTCTGTTCCATGGCTCTGTCACCCTCACTGTCAAGGTGTCATGTTTCCTTAAGTTACTGTGGAASTTTTGGTGCCTCAGTTTGTGGCCGTTTCCTCTAGYCCTGTCACTRTCCACCACTGAAAAGAGGCCGCCCCCTCCTCCTCACTGCCTCCCTTGAGGTATTTATACACGCTGATCAGGTCCCCCCTCAGCCTTCTCCTCTCCAAGCTTAACAGGCCCAGCTCTCTCAGCCTTTGCTCATAGGGCAGATGTTCCAGGCCCCTGTTCATCCTCGTAGCCCTGCGCTGGACTCTCTCCAGCAGCAACACATCCCTCTTGTACTGGGGAGCCCAGAACTGGACGCAGTACTCCAGATGTGGCCTTATCAGGGCTGTGTAGAGGGGGACGATCACCTCCTTCGACYTGCTGGAGGTGCTCTTCTTAATGCACCCCAGGATCCCGTTGGCCTTCTTGGCCACCAGGGCACACTGCTGCCTCATGGTCAACTTGTCATCCACCACAACACTGAGGTCCCTCTCTACGGGGCTGCTCTCCAGMAGGTCCACCCCTAATCTGTACTGGTGTCTGGGGTTATTCCTCCCCAAGTGCAGGACCCTGCACTCACCCTTGTTGAACTTCATGAGGTTTCTCACCTCCCAGTTGTTTAGTCTGTCCAGGTCCCTCTGGATGGCAGCACAGCCCTCAGGGCTATCAGCTACTCCTCCCAGTTTGGYATCATCRGCAAACTTGCTGAGGRAGCACTCCAKCCCTTCATCCAGGTCATTAATGAATAAGTTGAACAGGACCGGATCGAGAACTGACCCTTGGGGGACACCACTAACTAYGGGTCTCCAGCTGGACTCTGCACTACTGACTACCACTCTCTGCACCCTGCCACTGAGCCAATTCCTAATCCACCTCYCCGTCCACACATCTATCCCACACCTTCGGAGCTTGCCCAGGAGGATGCTGYGAGGGAYGGTGTCAAAAGCCTTGCTGAAGTCCAGATGACATCCACCGCTCYGCCCTCATCTATCCAGCTAKTCACTCCTTCATAGAAGGCGATCAGGTTATTCTAGCATGATTTCTCCTTGGTGAATCCATGCTTGCTACTCCTGAGCACCCTSTTCTCCTCCACGTGTCTGCAGACCTTCTCTCGGTGTTGGTATCCCTTGGCTTCATTTCCATTATTTCCCCATTATTTTTTCCTTTTCCTTGCAATCCTACTTTCTGATTGCTTTCCTCAGCCTTGCTTACTGGCTTACTCATTTGCTTGTTGGCTTCTTCTTTGGGTTCATTTCCCTTGCCTTTGTGTTTTTTTTCCCCTTCCTCTAGGTGTCCATTTTTACATTATTCTTTTTTCTTCTGATTTCCAGCTTTTCCTGTCCTCACTTTTCCCCTTTCTGTCTCTCGCCTTTTTGTCCTGTCGTCTATTTCTTTCCCATTTTTCTTTCCTTTTTTCTTGTTTTGTTTTTTCTTCTTTCCTTGCTTTCACACTGCATTTCCCTCTGCTTGCTCCTCCTTTTTTTCTTTCCTTCTGTCTTCTTTTTCTCTTTCTCACTTTGCTTTCTGTTTGCCATTCTTTCTTTTCTCCTCTTTCAGGTTTCTGATGCTTTTCCTCCTGTTTGCATACTTGGTGCTTCTTTACTTTCCCTCAGTGTTGGTATCCCTTGGCTTCATTTCCATTCTTTCTTTCCTGTAAGTCTTCTCTTTCCTTTTTTTGTTCTTTTTTTTCTCCTTTCACTTTCTACTTTCCACATTTCTTTATTCTTCCCTCTATTTTTATTCACAATGTCCTTTCAATCTTTTTTTTTTTTAATTTCTTCCCATTGTCTCCTTTTCTTTCTTTCCTGTTTCTTCCCCTTTGCTTTTCATTCATGCTTTTCTCTTTCCTTTTAGGGTCAGATATCGGAGTGCAAAATGTCTCCCTGCTGAGATGTTTCCAGCAGCAGACTACAGTGGTTCCGTTTTTGGTTTCAGTTACAAGGGCTGGGGTCAGGACACCCCTGCAGCTCCTCCTCTTCGTCYGCCTCCTCCTCTCCCCTCCACCTGCCCCATGTGTCACCTCCCAGGCCTGGCCACGCTCACGGCGTCCTCCATGCAGCCCCTGGGCTCTGGTGCTGGTGTCCTGGGCACGGCAGGCGAGAGCCCGGCTGGGGGCTGCCGACATGGCTGGGGTGGCCTCCAGCCACCGCAGGGCAGGGAGGCCGGGTGCARGGGCATGGGGCAGGGYGGCTGGGAAGGAGACCAGGCGCTGTCCAGGGAGCGCCTGGACGAGGCCTGCAGAGGARGGACGCAGGAGAATTGGGCCCGCACCATTGCGGGCTGACTCTCCAGGGCTCTGTGCTCCAAGGAGGGTTCCTGCTGCCCAACAGCAATGACAGCTTCACTGCTGCTCCCCTCATGGCTTCTCCGACTCCCTTCTGACCACTCCAGGACGAACAGGGCTGGCACTGAGTTGCTCCTGTCCATTGTGCCGTGATTGAATTTCCTGGGAGGCAGCAGCGGAGGGGCAGAGGCACATGCCACATAAGCCCTGGTGCCAAATGGGCTTCTCCTATGGTGAGAGAAGTGGTGGTGGTGGTGCTGCTGCCAGCAGTTGGGAAGGACATGGCTCACTCCACGCAAGACCTCCCTGCTGTTCATCCCTCATAGGGCTCAGCTTTTTGCAGAGCTGCTCACTCTGGGCCAGGACTGTGCTCTGTCCATGCCAGATATTGGCCCCTTGTGGGATCTCTCGCGTCTCCTGAAGTGCTCCTCCCCTCCATCGGGGCTGAGGTTGCAGCTTGCCATTCACCAGGGCTGTGTGGAGCCACCGGCAGAGCACCCTTTTCCTGCCGGGAGCCACTCAGAAATAGCTAAGAGGCTCTTTCTGCCCACAGGACACCCAGGGGCTGCTCAGGGAGATTCTTTGGGCAGCCACAGCCCTGAGCCTGAGGCATCCTCCATCCTTCCAGCCTCTGAGCTGCAACTATTGTTGTTGAATAGTACAAACCACGTTTCAGAAATGGTTCACTCAGTTTTGGACTATGAAGCTTGTTTAGTGTTACTCTGCCATTAGTCTCTTATTCTAGTTATTGAGGAGTTCCACTGAAGTCTGTATTTGTAAGTCCAATCTGGATGTCAGCCTTGGACTTTATTGAGACACAAGTTTTCATGCTCAAGATCCTGTAAAATTCTTGGACTTTCAGRTCTCTATTTTTTTCTTAAAGCTTATTTCCTCATATATTAACCCATCAGAACCTCAGTTTAATTATATTTTAATATTTATTTTCATTTCTCCTTGTGGCTCAGTGCTGTTGAAACTGTTGTCAGTTGCTTTCAGGGCTTCACTATGGAGGCCTAGGGAATTTTAACAATACGTTTAGTGGATGTACTAAGGATCGTATCTTCAGTGAATAAATAATTTTACTTTCAAACTTAGTTTTTCAGTACTATGAAAATGTTCTAATGTCAAAGACTTGTATTACTCTCTTCTATTAATATTTATTAAGAACTGAAGGAGACATCTATTAAGTTCCTTTGGGCTTTAGCTTCTACTTTCAGTGCTCTCATTGAAGTTTCTTTTAATGTGTTCTGAGAAATGTTTGGTAACCTTTCTGCTCCTTAGTTGTGTGTGAGCTTTTACTGCTCTTCCTTCACAGAAATCACTGTCTGGTTCTGAATGTGTTTTTGTTGTTTTCTGTCATATAGCAGACCTTCTTCGTAGCTTGTTGAGACTGAGTGAATCTTCTGTTCATCTTGAATGAAAGCTGGAACAGAAAATTGGATAGATTCACCAGAGTAATTGTGTCCATTTACAGTTCAGCTTCCAGTAGTTTTGTTGCAGTGAGAGAACTGGAATGCGGTGACAGTGTTAGACTTCTTGAAGAAAAACTGCCTGWGACTTAAGTATGATGTATTCAGTTTGTTTCTCTTTCTGTGGCAAATAGAAGACCTTCAATAAAGATAATTTTTTTTCTCAGCTATTAGCATCTGAAGTCACTGTCTTTTTATTTTATTCCTCCTTTTGTATTAAAAATTTGCCTGTGAATATATTTGGTAAATGTGTTGTTAAAGATCCTTTATAGATTATTCTGAAGTGTTTGAAAGAGTAATTTTTTTTCTAGAATTGCTTTTTGTTGAATTAATCTTTTAAAATATTATTACAATATGGCTTCTCCGTGCATGTAACAGATAAAAAGGTAATCAYGAGTAATCAGAAGGTAGTCAGCATGGCTTCACAAAGAGAAAATTATACTTAATCAACCTGATAAYCTTCCTCCATGGCATGACTGGGTGGCTGGAAGAGGGACAAGCAGTGGCTGTGGTCTTCCTTGACTTCAGGAAGGCTTTCCACATTGTCACCTGTGACATCCTCACTGGTACAATACAAGAAGGGCCACTACTACATTTCTAGCAAGATTTCAGGACAAAAAAAGGAAGGTGTAGTATAGATTTATACCCACTCATGAGAAGATAAGCTTTTCAAAAGACTCAGAAAGTGGCAGATTTTATAGATGGAAATTAGTAATTGAAAAACTTCTGTAAATATAAAGTAGAGATGAAATCTTAAGTAAAGATCATACTTTTCACTAATATTTGTTGATGACAGTGGTAGAGATTGCACAGGTTTTCCAGCCTGTAATTTTATCAGCAAATAAAAGTGTGTCATTATTGACATATAGCTCCAGCCCATGGCTTGACTGGTTACTTTTATGTGACATTTTGGAAGTTATATGAAGGACTTAATGAAGTTCTCAATAGCAATGATAGTCTGAAATTCTAAAACACTTGAACTAGAATAATACTGGCTCATAGAATGTTTATGATATTTATTATGGCAATTAAGGAAAATTTACAGTAAGCAGTTTGAAAGACAATATAGATTGAAAATAGTGCAACTTTTTTTTTTTTTTTCTTTAAAGATAAGATGTTCTTTTAAAAATGGCTACTTAATCCACACGCTGGTCTGGACCAGAGATAAAGAACATTTGCAAGTGTTCATTTTTAACTTCTTCTAACTTACTTCTACTCTGTCTCTTTCTGGCCGTCTTAGTCTTGCATTGTGGGCTATGTAGTGCATTGTGGTAATGTAAATTTGCCAGGAGGGTAATGAGAACCCTGAGATTGTTCACTGATGAATTCTCCTTGGAGGTGGGAGATGTGGTGTTACTCCCCCTGAAGCTGCAGAGGAGACTCCTTTGTGTTTTAAAAGTAAAGAGTGAGGCAGCTCTAAAGAAAGCTCTGAAGGCAGTCAAGTATAGGAATGAGTTTGATCTATGAATTTCTATTACAGAAATAAGATGTCTGAGGAACATGGGGATTTCAGACATACCTCTGTGCTTGTAAGTTTCTAGGTCAAGTATTGTTGAGACTTGCCTGATTTTTCACTCAATGAATGAAGAACTGACATGCCTAAAGACAGGGCTTACAGGATTTATAGATTTAATTCCCAGTCAGATGCTTAAAAGTTAGCTGTGGCAAGGCAAAAATTTCCTGGTGAATCCAGGCCTGAGACTTCTTGCCATGTTCAGAAAATTCCCAAGAGCTAAGTATTCCTGTAAGTTTGAATTAAAAATGAGAATGTTTAGGGTAGCTGTTTCAGGTTGAAAATGAAGTGAATTTTATATCTTTAGAAAGCAGAAGAAACTGTATAGGATAATATTTCTGAATTTTAAAATAAATTTTAGATCCTCAAAAGCTTTTATTCATTTAGGGTATTTTTACAGGCAGTTAATAACTAGGGTATTAGTATAAAACAGAGATGAAATTCTTGACGTTCTGCATGCCAAGAATAGCAAAGAAATAATGCTTTTGCAGTCATTAATATAAGTCTTAWAGTTGAAGTCTAAAAGAGAGGTGAATCTCTCTTTACCTTCCAAAGAGCTACAAAAGGCTTTGGAATCCAGTATGAGCTCTATAAGAGATAAATGAGGTTCCAGTATGCAATCACGGAACTGACTCATTATTTTCCATTGGCCTGATAGCTTGATAGTCACAGACCAGTCAGCTGAACCTGTCAGTGTCACCTGCCTGTCTGAATGTGCTCATCCCTGGTGGCTTCTGTGGGACTGCACCCTGGCTGGRAAGACTGGGTTTGCCTGGGTTGTGGCCATGGGAAGCTCCCATTCATACTTTCTTGTGGAGAAACCCTCCCCCAGACTGAGAGGGAAGAAACTTTGAGTCAACTGTAAGGAGAAGGAGATGGCAATCTACAGTTTTTGAGATGCAGACATGAATAATTTTGAGCAATYTGAGAAATGAGTGCGTTCAATGATCTCACATAGGCAGTTGTGTTGTCCTTCATAACCAGAGAGCTCAAAGTCCAGAAATGGCAGATTAAGAATCACAAACTGGGTGCAAGCTGTTACTGCTGGGCATGGAGAGGAACCCGTGGTCTTACAGAAACCTTCCTGGAAAACTAGAAAAGAGGATTACAAAGCCCCTTCTACATTACAATTAGATGTTATTTATTGCTCTATTTTTTATTGCTCTTTCTTTTTAATGACTCCTAAATTTGAATACAGCTGGTTTTGCTGCCCATAAACTCAGAAAAGTGTACCTCATAGTATCAGGGACACTGCAATGAGGTGTTGTTTCTTCTTGTTTTTTTTTTTTTTTTTAATGTTAATTTCTGATTCAAGGATTCTGAGAGTATCTCCTCATTTTTATGTGTCTGATGCTTGAAGGCAACAGATTAGAAGCCAAAGTTACCATATTCAGATCTGTTGTTTATTTGGAATAAATTGCATAGAAGATAATGATTTATTTGGACGAGACTATTTTGACATTTTGAACATGAATCAATATTTTTGTATTAGCAGCAAGTGATTTTGTTATACTAATGTTGGTATTACTGATGAATGATAATTGTTTTTATCACCACATGTTGTATAGATGATTTTCACAAATCATAAAAGCAGCATGCTCTAGTTGTGATACAATGTGGACTGAAACATTGCCAAGAAATGAGAGTAATAATTCACAGTTCTAATATATACATTTTCTTGGTTTTGTATATTCAGTGTTGGAGATGGATAAAACTGATGTCTTAATTTCCATCCTGCTGTCATGCTTGGCCCTATAAGGTCTTTGTCCTGTGAGGGATAAATGAAATCCCAGTTTATACCCACTACATACTTTCATTGCCCTCTTTGTGCTCTGTTTATTTCTCATTTCAAAATGTTGGTTGGTGGATATAAAACTGCTCCATCCTTCCCTTTGCATCAGACTTAACCTAGATTACTTCACAGAATGAGCCTTTCCCCTTCACTCAAAATCACTTGTGACAGCAAATCTCACAAGGATTTCTGTAAAATGGTATGTGTGTACCAGAAGTGATAGCAAGGTTTTACAGTAAGGTTATTGAGCTGTAGTATCAKCTGCCCTTTAAAAGATTTTGGCAGTAAAGGAACAGTTATGAATTTATTTAGCAAATCTTAAATAAAAATATATTTTATAAAACCAATCAGTATAAGTACAAAAATTTAGACTGCCAAGGCTAGATCTAAGTATCTCTTATGTTCATTTAATATTTTTCRTAAATGATGTATAAACTCCTGACAATGTGTCTTCAGAAAAGTRCCTCAAGGGAAGAATATAGTAATTAAAGTAGGCAAAAGAAACTGTAATCAAAGAATACAAAGAAAAAGAAGGGAGGAGTATGAAGTAGTTTTCTGGTCTATTATGCAATACCATAATCATAGAAAACTAGAAGGAAGCTATAAAAACTTAATCAGAAAAGAAAAAAAATTGTTTGCAGGGTAGTGTGGAAGGATTTCAATGATTTGCTCGTGGAAAGACAGCAGCCATCTTAAGTAATAGAAGTTGTAGATTAAAGCAGGGCCAGGGCAGACAAAAAAAAAAAAAAAAAGTAGGGAAAGGAATTATGGAAGCTATTCAGCTGTCAATATGGGGAGCTAGACAAGGTAATTTACAAGAAATTTCAGCATAACATAACAAGAAACTTGTCTTAATACAATGCACCAGTTTTAGGATGAGGGTACAGAATAAGTCTCTAAATGTTGCATAAACTAAAGTCTCAGTGTGGTAAACTCTGTTGTTTGAGCTCAATCTTTCTTACTGGTAAAATATCCTGGGTCAACACAAGCAGAAAGCTTGGTATTTTGCTCCTATGGATGTGGTGATATGTTGAACAAGGCTGTGGGATCCCTAACAGCTCTTGCACACATTGCTTTTGGAGATCCAGAGTCAAGGAAGATGTGCTTTGCCAAAAGATGGATGGAGTAGTTTGATATTGAAGAGGCTCTTTAAGGATTATTGATAGCRAATCTCTTCTGTAGGTGGCATTAATTGGCAATGGGGAGCTCATGGGAGTTTCAGTGGTGCCTCTGGTATGTCGGGAACCAACATCACTACTCCTTTCATCTATTATTGTTACCAATAAATTATTATTATTAATATAGTTATTATTATWATAATTATAAATAATAATAAGAATATTATTAATAATAAATTTATCCTCTCTAGTTTCTCTTGTCATTTTTTTTTAAATCATGTCTGCAGATTTCCTCCTGTTTGATCATACAGAAGGCTCCTTTTATCTTAAGATTCCTCCTTTTTATCTCAAGATTCCTATGCTGCTGCTGGAGGACTCCTAGYAGAGCCAAATGTAGGCTCCTGTTTTGTTTTGTTTGGTTTTGATTTATTTATTGGCACAGAGTTCCCTGAGAGCTGTGAGATTCCGTGGGAGTGCTTCCTTTCAGGCTCACCAGGACACTTGTGTTGTCCAGGATTCCCTGTAAAACTGACTGTACTGTAAGCAGTGTGCCTGGCCCTATCTGCATTCTTGTGTTTGTCCATGCATCTGCAAGAATGTTGTTTCATGTCCACTGGAGATGTTGTCTCCTTTGATTACTAAGAAGGCAGATATTTATCTTGTATAGCAGCATTTTTTTCCTCCATGGTGCACTGAACACTTCTTCAAAAGAAAAGGAAATCTTTCAAGTTGAAAAAAAAAATACTTCTAAAAAGATGTTTTTTCAGGTGTTAAGAATGATGTTTCTATTAATTCTGAATGATACCCAAACTAGTCGACACATAATTGCTGCAAATTAACTTTCTTGTTAAGAAAAAAATGTTCCATGAAGCATCAAAGTAAATTGTAAATAGACCAGAACAGACTCTTTTGCTGTCAGGAAAAATAAAATGTAACACCAGAAATCGTACAAGGGCTTTATTTTTCGATTGCATATGAAAGTGTTACTTTTCAGTTGCTGTGTATTAAGAAAGAAACAGCAAGTTAGATTCTAGCCTTATCTGAGTTCTGAAATGCATTTTGCGCATGAAACTTGYCTTTCTTGATTTCCACCATCTATTGATAAATGTGCTAAGATTTTCTTGTGAGCAAGCCAGTGTTGTCTGCTGAGCATATTGCCACAAACAGCTAGAAAGGCTAGCATCAAAACTGAGAAAAATTGTGTCTCTCAAATTGTTTTTGTCCTTTTACACTGCCTAGTSCAGAGCTGGTCTAAATATTTGTATTTATTTGCCTTTGTTTACAGCTAGGCATTTTTCTTAAAAGGCAGATCTCAACTGTTCTCTAGTCTTACTGATGTATTGCAAAAATACTGGCAAACAAATAGACTACTCTGGGAATTGTTGCCTTCTCAGTTATTAGCAGCATCATAATGTAGCACTCTAYAAACCTTCTTATATTATGGTATTCCCGGGCTGTTTTGGTCTTGATTTAGACAAGCAAATAAAGCACACAGCATGTCCTGAAATCCATTACAAAGCTGTTATATGTGAAAAAAATGGGGAGAACCTTATAAAGTTTATTCTTTGTTTAGAATGATCAGACTTGTGAGGACAACAAGTCTTGCAGTTTCCCTTGCAAGTGGGACTGTGACGGTAGCAGTAGCTAAGGTATCAATACATCAGCAAACACCAGCTGGCCTCTTAAAGCATAATGATATGTAGGGCCTCAAATATTTAACATGTCTCTGAAATTCTTGGTATGGACATAAAAGTCAGTGAAGATGTATATTGTAACTGGAGAAAGGACTCAAAAATGTGCTCAAAAAGCTTGTCTATTTTCGAACTCTGTCAGTTGGCCCAATAAAAGATATTACTTCTGTCTCCAAACCTTGCCTCTTGTGTAGATTAGGAGGTTTTCAGTAGTTTGACCTAGTTTCGTAGTATTTGTTGTCAGCAAAGTTATTTTCAGCTCTGCAGATGGTCTGAATTCCACCTGACCTACAACTAAGATGAGCAGAAACTGAACTATTCCATTGCTGTTGTGCTGGAGTTTCAACTCTATATTGTTTATATACTGAAGAACACCGCAGTGTTTCTTTTAGAAAGCAACATAGTCAGTAATGTTTTGCATTATCAACATTCTTCTTTGTCATCACATTGTTCTTGTAGTCTTATTGTGTAACTAAACCATGTAGCTCAGTTATGCCATAGTTTTTATTGTTTCAGTTAAATAAGGCATAAAACTGAATAACAATAGAAAAAGCAGCAGCACTTTTTTGTTAATCTTGCTTTGTTGCTGTATGTTGTTGAATGATAAAATGATCGAGCAATTGAAAAGAATTGCTCTTTTTCAACATCTTTCTCTTGTCCCTGCACTTGAGATCTTGTAAGAGTAYATGTGATGAGATATTCTCCTATTTGATTCACATTTGTTGTTGCTTAGAATGAAAACTAATCATAGGATTCAGATGTTGAAGCTTGGTAGCTGGACATTTCAAGATTACCTGCCAAATATTGTTATTGTTGATAGTTGAGCCAAACTGTAGTACATCATTTATTTTGTGATGTATTTTCTCCTCCAAAGGAAAGTACAAGTGTTTTGAAATCAACAAATCTTCATAAGCTTGCCAATGAAGAAATCCTTCAGASAATATTCCAAAATAATTTAAAAGCTTGGTGTGCACCAGTGTAGGAAAGAAATTTTAGCATTTCCGGTGTTTTTCCATACTGTTCTTGTCATCTGAAATGTTTTTCTTGAACAGAAGTGTTTTTTCTTACTTTTTTCAGAAAAGAAAACTTTCTCAAAGCCAGCATTGTCACATATTCTACAAAACAAATGCCTATTTTGATTTACATTCAAGTTAAATGGTAATACCTTTAATTTATAGTGTGTACACTTCCTTAATTTCTTGCGTTTTCACGGGGTTGAAGGATAATTTGGGTTGGAAAGGACCTCAGAACATCCTAGTCTAGCTCCAAGCTGGGTTAGTGATTCAATCAGGCTGGATTTCTCATGGCTTTGTGCACTTGGGTCATGCAACCTCCAAGGCTGGAAACTGCACAGACACCTGTGCAGCAACTTGTTCCCCTGCTTGGCTGTCCTCATGATGCAAAAGTTTTTCCTTACATTCGATCTGAACTTTTGTTGTTTCCATTTATGTCTGTTGTCACTTGTCCTCTCACTGAAGAGGCTGTCTTCAGCTTCTTGATATCCTCATCCGTTGTTGTAGTCATTAAAAGACTGCTGTTATGTTTCCTCCTCAATCTTCCTTTTTCCAAGAGTGTAGCATTTACTATGTGTATTTTTAAGTAAAGACTTCATATTACTATGTTGTTCATATTCTATTATGGCTACTAGTGCTTCTATAAATGTGTGTTTATGTCATTTTACTGTCTTTTTAGATAAAAATTGATAGGGATATAGAATCAAAATAATTGCTCCATTTTCCCTCGACTACATTGCTTAATACTTTTGCATTTGTCTATTATATTTTGTCTGTTGGCAGCAAGTTGTTTCCAGCTCATTGCTGTTTAACAACTAACTCAGCTTTAAGGGGACCATTCCTTTAAATAGGCAGCAAATGCTTCCCTCTTTTATGAAACCAGATCTCATTTAAATGCTGCAGTTTTAGTGTCTAGAACAACTACTGAGTAGCTGAGGGCTTCATCAGTAGAGTGTCCTGATCAAATTATTCCTTACCTAAAGCCAGTCCAAACAAAGTGTTTATCTGTTAGGAATAAAACTGAGGCATATCTGAATCTGTGAGATAATGCCATGTAATTGGTGGTTAAATAAATCGTTCCTTTAATCAGCCTCTCATTTGCAATGGAATTGTCATCATCACCCAATGTATCTAATAATTAGGAACATAGAGTAATTGAAGCAAACTATAGTGTTACTGAAAAATGTCACAGGACATTTTCTGCTTTATCTGCTTTATCATGTGTTAGTATGTTTCATTTAGCACTATTGTATAATGTAGGCAAGAAAAGGTCATGTTCTTTACTGAAATCTACTACAGTGTGGGAAAACAAGTATCAAAAATATAATTGCATCTAATAAAAATGTATTACTGTTCTGAATAGAAAGTTTGTGTACTGACACAAAAATTATATCTAATGCTGTTCCCATATGAAAGTCATAATAGCTGGAACTGCATGGACAATGGAAATTGCAGGTATGGATAAAAAGTTTTATATTATGCAGTGAAGATGTGGTGGAAATTGCTTTACCCATTTTCTCCTTGTTTACTAGAATCCAAAGTTTGGTTAGAAGACAAACTGAGCACATGTAACTGTGGACAGAAACAAACTATGCTGATGGACTATAACTTAGAAGAACATTTGTGATCAGCTTGAATAAGTAAAAATATGACTTTATCAATGTTAATGTTCTGTTAACTTTATAAAAAAGAGAACTTTGAGGCAAGTGAGGGATTTGAATTGGTGAGTGGCTCTCTTGATCTTCCTTTTACCTCTGTGATAGAAATTCTGAACGCACGATTCTGATTCAGATGTTAATTTATGAAAATAGATAACACAATATATTTGATTGAGTAATTATGCATCCTGGTGATTCATTCAGAGTCCTTATAATGCATCTAGATGACCTTTCACAGAATAAACATGCAATTTGCAATTTTTATTGGGATTTAATCATCTGGACAATACTTTGCACTTCTATTTCTGATGAGGATGCTGACCCCTATCTCCAGCACTTTACTGTGTGCTCTAATCACCAGACATTAATGCAAAAAGCAGTTGTTCCCGTGTAAACTAGACTGAATGTAATTCTGAATGCAGAGCCCATAACTCTGTCTTCACATGTGTTAATATTGAAAGAAATGCTACTCAGATTTGGTGTTGAGTATGAGGCTGGTGGAAGTAGGTGATGTACTACTTTTAGCTTGTTATTGCTAGAGATAGGGATGCCATGAGGACTATTGAATTGTGCTAGCAACAAAGAGTATTAAAGGCCAAATTAAGCTAGTGGTGAATGCTGGAAACTGTATAATACACAATATGAGTCATAGGAAAAATAAAAGTCCCAGTTGGCCTGTATCATGTAACAAAAAAAAGGTGTTTCTATTGGAACTGTAAAAGAACCTACTTAAAACTTAAGAAATTACTCTTTATTGCAAGTAGTTCAATTAGCAAGCAGAACTGATTGCAAAGAACTGTGACTCAAGAAAAACATATGACAGATTGAAAACCCCATCTGCCATCCACTTCACTTATCCATAATAGGAATGTCTGGATTTATTTAACTGGTAAAAAGGATACAAGTCTCTATATAATTATCCAGAGGATAACATCCCACCTCTATAGATGAATCTAGGAACAAGTCTTCCTTGAGTGTAGTTAACCATTAACTATACATTTTTGTTTGTTTGTTTGTTTGTTTCATTGGTTTATGAACTAACTGAGGCTCTCCACAGCTTCCAGCCTGCAGTTGTGGGTGGATGCTTTCCAGGGCATTCCTAAATAATTAATGCTGACTGGTCAATTAATTGTAGTAAAAAAGGTGGTTCTTAGTGTCACTGCAAAACAGCAATAGAAATATTCTATGCAGAAATTGTGTGTGCTATTTGGGCTCTGCATTTTGAAACGCTAAGGCAAGTAGATGATCTTGAAAGCAAAACCTTGGTAATAATTACAGCATTTCTCTACTTTCCTGCAAGAATTTTAATATAAATACTGTTTTGTAGGCTTAAGTAAAGAAYGAAAAATAAAGAGAAATATATTCTGTTGGCCATGAAATATATGTATAATACTCTGGTAGTATTTTAGAGTTCATATGAATCATTCCTAAGAATTGAAACTTGTACAAATCTCTCTTTTTTCTTTTTTTTTCTGTATTTTCTGTAAATAAGTATTCATTCCAAAATTTATTGCAAAATGGGACAACATCTGACTTAATTGAATATCTCTTTGAGTAGTGGTGTTAAGGAGAAAAATACAGACACTGTTGAAAATAAAAATCTGGGGAACACGGTATTCTACAATATAAAATACTAGGGCATATATGAAAGACGTGAAAGCATTTGCTAGCAAGATGTTGATAGGCCTGCCACTTTGGGTATGTGGCAGTTTAGGTCTGTAGGAAGATGGCATTAAATGTCTTTGTAAACACATTTTTATAAGAAAATATGTGTGGCTACTGACAGCATTTTAAATGCCACCAACCTGATGCATATGCTGYTCCATGTCCGTGCTGCTATGTCCATGTATCTGACACATCTGAGAATTATTAAGTAGATGGACTGGAAAAAAAACATAATATAGGAGTGGAGAGAGAGAACAGAAAGACAGACAAGTTTGCCTTTCTAAAAGCTGCAGTTGCCTATTTTTATTTTCTGTGGATTTGTAGCAGACATAAACTCTAGGCATATGTCTTAAAGCCATTAATGTTTTCTAAACTTCATGAAACTTAGAGCAGTTTTACAGTAGTAAATTATCTGATGAAAAAGAAATAAATGAACAAATATGCATTCTTCTCTCTTTAGTACTAATTTCTTTTTTATCTATCTTAACAAATGGAACTGATGACATAATACAATGAATAGGGATCAATACATTCTAGATTTTGTTAAAAAAGACTTGCTCATAAATGGTGAAAGTTTAAAATGAAGATTTATTCTCGCCAAAGTAGTTATCTAATTTAAATTTCTGAAGCCTYCATCACAGCAAGCAAATTCAGTTAGGATTAGCATATGCATATAAATATAGTCMCAGCCTGGACTGGTTTATTAAAGTGAGAATAGACACTCCTAAAAGAGGAGACAAGAACCATTCCCAATGTAAAGTCCTCAAATAGTCACGCAAAGTCACTTCACTGTTCGATACATGAAGATATTCACCTTTTAAAAAAAATCTCAGTATAAAGTGCATGGGGACCAATTCTAGCCCTACAMTCTGCAAGTCAAGCTACTAACACAAATTTGTATAAATGAATGCATCTTCTGTACGCACAGATTATCTCATACTTTTTAGTTGTAGGCTAAATCATTACTAGTAGTTTGTAGATCATTTGCATTATGTCAAGACTAAAGRGACAACAGGAATGAACTCTSTTTCTGATGCGTGTACTGTGCTATATCTTATTTCATATAATAGAAAAAAAACTGCTATATTGCAATTTATCCTGTAATATTTGTTTTGAGATTACTTTTTCTATATCTAGAATGGAAGATGGTCTCAGGCCAGGTAACTTCTCATATTTTTGTGCATAGACACTATGCTGGTCACTGATGCCTTTTATTAAGAGATTAAACAAATAACTGATTAAAAACTAGCAAGGGCCATCTCTCTCCACACAGGAGAGAGATTAAAAACTGTAYACGAAACCAGTTATGTTCTCAGCTTAGTTTTAATGTAGGATAATATATCATCTGTTTTATTTTTGTACTGAACACAAGGGTGTGTTGGCRTAAAGCCAAGAGAATTTCTACCATCCTCTTTAAGAGGAGTACAATAAGGGACCACYATGTGTTACTGAATCACATGCTATATATGCTTACTTCTCTTTTCTGTTATTAATTGAGGTATATCCCTCATGAAACTTAGCAATAGCTGAGTCTTCTCACAAAGAYTTCTGCTTTTCTTCAGGCAGTGTTTCATTTTCCTTTCTCATGTTCACTTGAAAGCCTGTCATCTCAAATCACTCTGTGCTTCAGGTTTCAGGAATCAGATGAAAGTGAAGAATACTTTCATCCTACATAGAGTTTAATCCCTTACTACTCTGGCTCTGTTATTTTAAATGAAGACACATTGGCTGTTACACAAACYAAACAGGAATTATCTAAAAGAGCACAAAGTGTATTTTTGATTTAAATTTTTGTTTAATTTTTGTGAACATGGTCCAAGGTAAGTGATTTTCTTTACAGAATGAAAATTTCCATGAAATACTGTTTCTCATCATTGAATTTAATGTGTGTGTGTGTGTGTGTATCTATCTATCTATCTGCACAAACAGAATCTGCACGAACAGCATCTGCAGAAACTGTTTCTACYGCGCAGAATCATAAAGCTGACAGCCTGTGTATAGCAGCAGGCAGCTGAATGCCACTGAAGCACACTGTAGTAATCAGAACTTGTTTTCACAATTGTCTGCAAAAAATGCTGAGAAAGCAGCTCACAAAGTGCCCATGATGCATGGCTGGATTGCCTCTGCCTACCCAGGCTAAGAAAATAGAATTAATTGTACCATACGACACTAGATAATCGAGGTTCTGAATTTCATTTTTTCTTGTAGCACTGTCAAAAAATCAGTAATAAGAGACAGTCACACACAGAAGAGAGTTCATTCCTGTTGTCTCTTTGACAGTACTCCCATACTATTTTCTGTCACAATATCTCATAACCACAGATTTTTTAAAAAATTTATTTTTAGTTCTGTATTTACTTGGGTGCCCTTTGACATGTATCATTCTCAGCTAAAATTTTTAGATGAGGAAATTATTTCACTACAGAATTTGAAAAAAAAAAGATACAAAGGTCAAAAAGTTAAGATATTTACACAGAAGCAAAYGCCAAGTAGTAAAAATATCAATTAGCCAAAATTATTATATTTATGATTTCACCTGGCAGGTAATAACTAGCCTGTACCAAAATATAGAACTGTGATTATTCCTTCTGATATCTAGAGGAAATAAAAAACTTGTTATCAGCTTAAAAAACAATTATTCATTGAATAGCTAAGTTATTTTTTAAGGTTAAGGTGTTTGTTTTCCTCATAAAGCAGGCAATAAAGACTTCTGCCATCAGAGAATATCAGTGAAAAATTATGAGCAAAGGAACATTTACTACTAACCAACCTTAAACAGTTTCAGAGAAGTTAGAATTAAATTTGTACCCCATTTATAAGAAAATGTATGCAAAACAATGCAAACAATAACAAAATAAGTATTTAATAAAATACCTAAAATCTGCAAACTTTGTTATTATCATCTATCTTCCTTACAAGGGGGCATCTTTTGTGTAACATGATTTTTCAGAAGGTTACATGGCTTAAAATAGAGGTGATAGTGCTGAAGAATGAAACTCATTCTAGAGAAAGACACCAAATAGTTTGTCTTTCAGAGTGCAAAGTAGTAGATTTTAAATGAATTGTATAAGGAGAACTAAAGAATTTGTATCAGCTTCTGCAGCTGAACTCCCTCTGATATTGAACTAGGTTTAATGAGAAACAAGACCTGCATTAGAAAATAAGCCAGTGATATATTGATAGGTATGTGATAAAGAGTTTCTTGACTAGAATCCCTTAAACGAYGTAACTAAAACTTGAAATATTTTAGTTCTGCAAGATACAAAGTTAATGGATTATTATTAAGGGTGGACAAGATGAACATGTCATCTAAAAGATTGATTTGTGAATTCCATATCCCACATAAAGTCCATTATMCGCTAAGATACTAAAATGGAATGAAGCTGGGTCTTCTGCCTTTCTTTTGCATCAATATGGTTATTTTATAGAAATGTCTATTTCAACTATACATGTCCAGCTTAGCCAAGATTTCACAGAATCGCAGAATCACAGAAAGCTTAAGGTTGGAAGGGACCTCTAGAGACTCTCTAGTCCAACTCCTCTGCTCCAGCAGGGACACCCAGAGCATGGGGCACAGGGCAGCATCCAGGCGGGTTTTGAAGACCTCCACAACCTCCCYGGGCAGCCTGTTCCAGGGCTCTGTCACCCTCACAATAAAGAAGTTCCTCCTCACATGGGGATGGACCTGCCTGTGTTGCAGTTTGCACCCATTGCCCCTTGTCCTGTCACTGGCCACCACTGAGAGAAGCTTGGCCCCTTCCTCCCTACATTCTCCCTTCATGTACTTATACATGTTAATATGTATAATATTTATTATACATATGTAAATAAATAATATAATTATACTAATAATTAATAATATTGATATTATTATTCTACATGTTAGTATTACTTATACATGTTACATACATTTCTCAAACAATTCTTCTTTAATGATTCCCCTGATGTTCTACTTTTACTATAGAGATATCCCTATTGTTGCAGCTTCTGAATAARAATATTTTGTCTGGTCTAGAATTATTTAAATAACCTTCTTATTTAAAAAAGTAGTATAAAACTCTGATATAGCTTAGAAATATTACTAATCTTTTTTTTTCACTAAATCAGCTACCTATAACTAAGCAATCGTGATGTTTTAATGTGTTAAGAAAATCTTATTTTTACTTGTGTAAGCTAATTTAAAATCATACTGTGATGCACAGACATAGCTTTCTACTTTTTTCCTGAATATAAGCATCTACAAGCAGTGCTATTTTTAACAAAGTGCTTATTTTATATTATCATTTTCACATCTTATTAAACAATCTCTCAAGAAACTTACAACCTTTTAACTACATACATTTGGGACAGAAAAGAAAATGGATGTCGTGGGATGCACCATTCAATATACATAGATCAAACAAACAAACAAACAAACTGCGAGATCTGATGATGGCATCATTCTTGTATGTGGAACTCCTTCCTGAGCATTCCTTCAATCTGTTCTATCTGCTGTATGCAAAATAGACTGTCTGTATATACGGATACCTATTCTGCATCATATTTGCTTTAGATGAGCAGAACTCAATAACAGTTAAAAAAAAAAAAAGAAGAAAGGAAAAAAGGAATTCAGAAAGAGAAAAATAAAGGAAGGAAAAAAATCCAACTTCTAAAATGTGAATTTGCTTAATAAACAAGAAAACCAACAGAGCTTGCATAATATCTATATAGATATATAACATATATGTATATATAACAAATAWAATATGTAACAAATAGCTATAGCCAGCTTACCATTTGTGATTTTCCATTCAACATTATTTTGCCAAAATATGGCAGATGTCTTCTCTCCACTGCTGGGAGTGCAAGATACAACTAAGAGTACAGGATTTAAAAAGATCACTTAAACATTTTATCTTGAGAATGATTGATTACATTTTTGGGAGCTCTTTATGATGTAGTGAAGTAAATTGGAGCACAGATGTTTTCTGCAGCTTTTGGTCTTCTGTCTGTGGAAAACACTGTGTGTGTATGTATTCTGCAAGGAACTGATACCATTACTTATAGTTCTCAGTCATTACTAAAATAGAAAACAGTTTYCTGGCATTTTTTCATTATCATATGAGAACATATGTGTAAGTATTTCTATAATGCAAGTATCAATGTCCTGGCAGACTGGCACTACTTGTGTACTCAGAGATTGTTAACATATCACCTTAACCTATTCATAACTATTGGGCTAGAGGGCCCAATAGTTTCTGGCTGGCCTAGTAGGCAATAGGCTGCACTTTGCCTTACCCTYGTTTTTGTGGGAGTAAATTATTAGTTTCTCGTCTCTCTGTTCTGCAGAATCTCCACATATAAATTGAGATTTTTTTTTTTACCTAACCTACAGAAAGGCTCAGGAATATATGAAATGAATGCATTTATTTGGAACTGGGAAGCTCAAATTTGCCAGCCAAATTTTCCATAGTCTATACTTCTATTTCCCATTCTCACTTCTTTTACTTTTTTTGAAATAATCGTCTTGTTCTTGTAGGTGCTTGATAGTACAACCAGCCCTATTTACAGACAGTGTAAATGAAGGTAGGATGACCTACTTATTTGCACAGCAGATTTATGGGGTCTGCATTGATTTTTTTCTTCCTTTTAATACTACAAAGTGAATGTCAATTGTATCTGGGAAGGGTTCCTATCCCTTTCATTAAGACAGATTATCTGGTAGTCTGCTCAGGAGGGATTTAGAATTTTGCTTGTGTGCTTAGAAAAAGAGAGTTTCATTTTTTTTTCTTCCYCAAGTGGTTACGTGCAATGTATGATAACAAAACAGAATACAGTGTACTGTAAAGATTCAACCAATAGTTCTTTAGATTGAATATCAGATCTGAAAGAAATGTGTTTTTTCATTAAATGCACGTTAATTTGATACATCTCAAACTCAGTGAATTTACTGCCCTAGGAAATKAAGTTGATCTGCATTTCTGCAGTACCTTAAATCTCTTGCACATTATTTTGGACAYGTTAATGTGTAGCTAATGAAAGAGGGATGCAGCCAACAACTAAATCTGACTCTARAGCTCAAGTGTATTCAGCTGGTGAAATAGGTGGGTTCTAATCCATCCTGCTTGGACTTTTTTTTTTAATTCAGTGATTATTTAATTTGACAAGCATTAAGAGTCAATAAAGGAAATGATGCAGAAAGTATGGGTTAGAACCTCCTTAAGGTAAAGATAGTCTAGAACCCAATTTTCTCCATTTTGGGTAAATGTCTGCAGCACCTTTCTGAAAATGCTGTTTTGGACACTGATGGCCCAGTGTCCTCAGTATTGTGCTTAAGCAGGTGTTCTCTTCTAGGTGGTTGAGATTCAGTCTTGGTACCACACCATGTACCCTTCACATGGTGAGGTGGAGTCTCCTTTTCTGTAACCCATCTGAATGCAATCCTGTGCAACATGATCTAGGTGACCCTGCTTGTGCAGGGGATTGGACTGCATGATCTGTAGAGGTCTCTTCTAACTTCAACCGTTCTACTGTTTTGTTATTCCTTGGGTATTTATTCACAGAATCACAGAAGTCTAGATCTCAATGAGGTGTCTACTGTTCATCTCTGCTTCAGGTTTTTATGTTCCTGGGTGTGAGTGAGAATTCAGTGGTATTCACGTTTGCTGTATTTTTTTAATACTTAACATGAATGCATGTTTTTTTTTTTTTTTTTGGTGGATCACCCCTTAGACCCATCTTATTCTCTCTTTACCTGTCTTCTTAGCCACTCAAAGCATACATTTTTTTTCAAGACCCGCTCATCAGAGTTTTTCAGCTCTTTGTGTATAATGTACATTCCCAGATCCTGCCCTAGGGAAAACAGCTTTAGAAAATATTAACTCTGTCATATATGTGGAAAAGATTCCATAAAAAGTAAGAACTATATTCTTAATTACATTTGAAATTGTCTTCTCTGATTCCTTCCTTAACTTTTCGGGCAGGCACATTTTTTTTTAACCTATTTTAATTGATGGTGTTTGTGCTAGATGAGTTTTTCAGTAATTTAAATCTCATATTATTTTACAAACTGACTGTATATTACAGCGTAATTTAAATCTTAGACTCTCTGAACCTTCTTGTCTCTATTGAGGAAAAATATGTAGATAGCCAATAGGAATAAAAGATAAAGTTTTGAACTAATACTAAACAATTTTACTCTAAAGATTAAAGGTCATTTAATTTATTTGATACTTACCTGGACTTAGCAGAGCAAGAAGTGAACTGATTATAGCATTGCTTAAGACGTACAAGATAACAAGGTGAAATGCAACATGTTGAATAGCTTTTTTCAGACCAAAGTAATGTTGTTTACCAAATCATTGGCAACATCTTATCACACTAAAGCAGACATTCTTCTCACATTTAGTTTTGAGAGGTAGCTGCAGTTCAGTATGTGTACCAAACCTTTAAATGGTATTGAAACAGCTGGTCTTCTAAACTAAAATTAAACAGCAATGAACAAATAATTTCCACATAGCTTGGCTTTCTCAATCAAAYTTGTTATAGTTATAGAAGCACTTATTTATTTATTTATTTTCTGTGTTTGTGGCATTTAATGGGATCTAATGTGGGATTTAATGGCTCTGAAGCCAATAACATTTTTTAGTTATTCCTCAGTTATTCTTAACTTCTTATTATGGCATAATTTTGCAGCCAATAAAACAACAGAATTTAAAGAAATATTTGATGGTGATAAATAGGTAGTACACAAAACAATGCCAGGTCCCTATTGTGGTTCTGAAGCATCTTAGGGCAGTCTTGGCCAAAAATATCTAATGTTTCTCACCTTCAAAACAGGTCTGCTTTAGGCAGAGCATTGCCAGCAGCTGGGTGGAGGTGATCCTTCCCCTTTACTCAGCCCTAGGATAATATGGCTACAGCACAGTGTCCAGTGTCTTCCAAGTACAAAAGAGAGATGGAGCTGTTATGTGAAGACCCTCAAGCAGTCTTACTGTCTTTACATGACACTTGGTAGCTCTAGTTTAACAGACTTGCATGATGCTTGAGGTTGGAAGAGACCCCTAGAGACCATCTAGTCCAACCCGCCTGCTCCAGCAGGGACACCCAGAGCACGGGGCACAGGGTAGCATCCACATGAGTCTGGAATATCTCCAGAGAGGGAGATTCCACACCCTCTCTGGGCAGCCTGTTCCAGGGTTCTGTAGCCCTCACAGWCAAGGWGTTTTTCTTCAAATTCAGGCAGAACATCTGTTCTCTTTCAGTTTGTGGCTGTTGCCTCTTGTCCTATCGCTGACCACTGCTGAAAATAGCCTGGCCCCATCCTCGTGACGCTCTCCCTTAAGATATTTGTATATACTGATAAGATCCCCTCTCAACCTTCTCTTCTTTAGGCTAAAGAGGCCCATCTCTCTCAGTCTCTTCTCATAAGGGAGATGCTCCAGTTCCCTAATCATCTTTGTGACTCTACTCTGGACTCTGTCCAGTAGCTCCATGTCCYTCTCATACYGGGGATCCCAGAACGGGTCACTTTTCTCCAGCTGTGGCCTCACCAGGGCTGAGTAAAGGCTGTTTGTGGTCTTTTATTCTGTATTTAGAGATACAGTTGTGTTTTGTACTGTGATACATGCTGATTAAGCTGATTAAGTGTGTGTGTGTGTGTGAAGCTGGTAGCAGTGCCACTCTATGCACAGCTATGTTTCTGCCCACTGTTAATCATATACAGTAACTTTGGCAAAAGAGAACCATTCACCATCCAGGAAAGAAGAACAGAGAACACACTCTGAGAGATAACTCTAGCCTATAATGCACATGGTAAAAACAAAGAACCAGAGTCACATGATCTGTTTCCTCATCAGAAGGAGGGAAAAAAAAACAAAAACAAAAACAAACAAAAAAAAATCAAAACAAAAAACTGCTGTGAATTGAAGTCCAGATGATCAGTGGTACATGGCTTCTTAAAAACTTTTTCTATTTCTTATTTTATTTTCTCCTTTTGACTGGCACAAGTATGGCCAAAATTATTTTGAAGTTTTTATTTAATTCTTCCCTTTCTTTGTTACCACCAAAGCTAAGTGAAACCTGTGCTAATGTGCAAATGTGCAAATGTACAAATGCAGTATGTCACCTCTGGTAGGTTTCTACCTGTATAAGTTGACTTCTTTGGTGTCAAGGAGAGAGGCTGCCATAGTCCGAAGCAGCCGTTCTGCCTGCAGCAGGATATGTGCAATGTCTTGATTCCCTTTCATGAATACAGACTTGAGAACCATCAGTTCTTCCAGGGCTCACAGAAACTAACCTCAGTCCTGACTCGGGAATATGTCTCCAACAACTGCCTTCAAGGCAGTTCAGGTCTCTGCTCTCTGCCTCAGCACTGTGAGAACAGGGCCTTCATCCAGCTCACCAATTGCATCGTCTTTATATAAAATCCATGAAGCTGCCTCAGACAAGTCATGTATGTGATATAAAGTGGTTATATGCAGATAAATAAATTGTGAGAGGACTCTGCTTGCAGAATGTATGAAGTATCAGACATTTTTACAGTTACAGAAAACTCCAGTAACTATTCATGGGGGATAAAGGTGTTAATCTGGTATTAAATAGATAATCTAATCTTCTACACAGTCACAGTATCTCCCCTGATTGATAGGATTTTCAAGTGTAGCTGCTCAGTATCTACCTGCCCGATCAGATTTGTAACTGAGAAGCAAGAAGAGCAAGTTATCTTTACTGGCCCTATTTCTGTAATGTGAGCCTACAGTGAATACTTTGCTCTTTAAAAGAGCATCAGAAGAGCAGTATCTTGGTTTAGGATTTAAAAATGGTCTTTTTCCTCATGTTGTGAATGCCTCAGCACATAYTGTGCCCTGTATGTGATTCAATCTAGCTGCTTCACGATAAAACAAAATACTTTGGTATCTGTTGTTGTCCATATAGATAATGGAGATGGCCTGAAGGTGAACTCTGGCTACATAAAAAATCTGTAAAATACAGAAAAATATCAGTCTTGTTTATTTGGTATTTGTAATTTCTTTTATAAACAGATGAACAATTTTTATGAACAAATTATTCTAGCCTACATTAGGAATGTATGTTTYAAAAATTAGAATTTTCTGTTTCATTACACTGTATTTCCAATTGGGATATCCTTGCACACTCACAGTGCTAAGCATTTAGTATTTTAAGCACAGCTTCAGATAACGTAGGGAGGTAATCACTGGTTCAAGATGCAATAACCTGTGAATATTTTATGATTTTGTTAGATAATTATGATATTAATCTTGTGTCCGGAGTAATAATTCTTAAAGATCTCTGATCCCCTCTGATCTTCAGTATTTGTATGAGGATGCTTTTCTTTGGTAATTCCTTGGAAAGATTTCAAAATAGCTGAACAGAAAATGGAAAGGCAATTAAAATTTTGAAGTTATAAAAAAATTTTAAGGTGTATAATAGTTCATAAAACATTCTTATTGGTACAAAAGTTAAACACCGAGGACACTACWACCCAAATATGATCTATTCTATCTTTATAGACCCTGTTTTCAAGGTCTACCAARTACTTTAGCCTGATACTTTTTCCCAAGTGATAAATATAGGGCCAGTACCTATATATAAGGTAATAATATACCTATTACTAATTAATTACTAATACAAAGTAAGACTCAAGTGGCATCAGCTTTTGAGTGCAAAAAATAAGCTGCATTTCTGCTCAGCTCTGGTGGGCTGTTATGCAACCAAAATTTACTTTGCATTTTACACCTTTGAGCAGAACTGATCCTCTAGAACTACCTCCCGTTTGAACCTGAAACCCATTAGATATGGATAGCAAGTCCTACACTGCAAGGAAAGTGTGCTTCAGGAAATTCAGMAATCATCTTTACGCACCTTGAATGTAAAAATCATTTCTTCATAGATTGRGATTCTGTTGTTCCAGGTATTATACAGGTACAGAAAAAAATATTTCCTATCTCTACAGAATTAGTATCAGGCTAATGTATCMATTATCTTATGTTGGAAAGGATGCAGTTAATTCTTTGAATCTGTAACTAAAATACCTCCTGTTTAGGAAATATTTTTATAGAGAAAGATAAATTGATATTAGCAGGAAAAATAGATGTTCATCTATGGCAAAAAATGTGAAGAAAATGATGTGCTGGTATTTCTCTTCAGCAACCAATATCCTTTCAAAACCAAATTATTAACAATAATTTTTGAGGTATAAAAAATGGTAGCACATAATTTAAATTATAGTTATTAGAACAAAGTACCTCCTGCCTTGATGAGCTTGGATAAGGTAAATTGCTGGGATTTAATCCAGTAAAGTTGAAGATAATTAGAGTGGAGGAAGCAGCCCAAAGAACTGGCAGAGCTTTTTGCAGTGTCRCCTGTTAAAGAACTGAATGCTTTTTGTAAAACATTCAGGCAAGCTGGAGAAGCTGCTGCATCAAGACGGCCTGGTAACAGATTCAGTTRTGTGGCTTTTTTCATATGAGAGGTAGCCTCTGACCCCTTCTTGCAAACTCTACCACTTGCATTTCTGCCATCTCAAGGTGTCAGTGTTATAATGGGCCAGGTCTGAGGATATTCAGAGGCTGAGCTTACTGTTGTATCTCCTTCTGAGTTGAACTRTAGACTGGAACATTTTGGGCTAGTTCATCATGTGTATCTTGATTTTCAGTGAGAGGAGAGGAAGTTATTTCACATCTGTAAAGATCAAAGATTTGGATTAGAGATAGTGAGAGATAGTGAGAGAGCCCACAAATCCATTTAAGAAGCAAAAACACACTTAAGCCAAATTTCTCTTTTTACCCAGCCTCTATTTCTCCTTCCTCCCTTTATGRTTGTGTAGATAAGGGGTGTTCCCTGATTTGAGGCTCAATTAGGTAGTAGTTTATATAAACATATGTTATGTTTCTGAGCAAGCTGTAAATTCATCCCTTGCAAGCAGTTAAGAGTGGAGAAGGCTGAGTGTTGGGTGGTTATACTAAACAACATGATTTTTGTAGTATTTGGTGTATTTGTAAACAACAAGATAGATAAACCCAGAGACAGACATGCATTACAACCTATATGCCCCATACTAAGAAGTAACTCAAAAAAAAGTAGCCTTGCATATAAAGTAGCGGGACATGAGCAATAAAATAATCTGGGGTGAGAAAGCTTTCAAAGGATATGTAACATAAAAGTACTGTAGTGATTTGACTTGTTCCCCCTCTTTCTGTGAGGAATGGATAGATGACAAGAAGTTGACTACACTGGAGATATACAGTCAGCTTATAGTTATTAGGGAGAAATAGGCTTTTCTGTGACACAATATGCATTATCCCAAAGTAGATGATTAATACAACTATCTATTAGGCTATAATGGGAATATGTAGTATGGAGTATGACTGATTCAGATAGAGCAAATATCTAAGTCCATCTCTGAAAAGATTACGGCCTAAAGCCAAAGCTTTAGAGTCAGACAGTCAAAAATAAGATGAGAGCCTAACAAGGTTTCAGGATGAGACTGATTGGAAAGGCATTTTTCAATTGCGTTGCAGCAGTAGGTACAAATCTTACGTTCCTTTTCTGGTGGGAGTGAATGAGTCCTTGCTTTGAGATAAAGTTTAGGAGAAAAAAATGACTAAGATATACAGGAATCTGTAAAAAGGGCACTGTGCTTTTGATGACCTCTCAAATTTATAATACCCACATGGCTTCATCTGTATTGCTTGCAGAGATTTACCGGAATTCTCTCATTGCAAGCACCTCAAGTTTTAGACTTTTTTTTCTCACCTATTTGTTACATGTGTTATGGAATTTTGAACTACTGCAAAGCACTTTATCAGATAAGTGTCCTCAACTTAAAAACTATCTTTAATTAAGATTTTTTGAGACAATTTCTTGAAGAAGTACTGTGTCTGGTATCATGCCACACTGCAACAACTTCCTTTAAGGGATTTTCTTACATATCTCTTTTCCTTCCGATACGTTCAAGTGGCTCATTGCAAGAAAATATTTGACAGTTCTTCAAGCTTTCTAGAACTTTTCTCTTGTGTCTTCACAGTAATTATACTCGTTTTCATTCCAGTCTTCCTTGCCAGACTCATAGGATTGATGAATAGAATTTTATAGAGGAAGCTGGCTGCAACCTTAGCCTACAGGCTAATACCCCCTTGTAAGAAAGGAAAAGTGTATTCTGTTTGTAATTCAGCTAACAATACTGCAAATGAGGAGAGATGGGAAATATATCCATATCATTAAACAAAAGTGTAAATGGACAGAATTCTCAAAAAAAGGGAATAGGAAATGATAGCTATTGTTATTTTTATTCCCTCTTTTCTCTTACACTGTTTCCATTTTTTTTCTCCTTTCTGATTTCTTCTGCAGCCAACTTTTCCTGTTGTTTGATTAGTGAGTAGTGGTATGGGCTTTAGAGATAACATTAAAAGGAAATAGTCAGGCTAGATTTCATGCTGCATCAGCTGAGAAACTGCAGGTGCTGTGTTTGCCAAAAAATTGTCCCAGGTGAAAGTTATTGCTGAAAAGGGCAGCTTTGTCTCAAGACTGCCCTATTCAGAAGCAGAATTTCTTCTGTATCAAAGTCACACAAAAGCAATTCCCATCTCCTAAGCCAGTAAGCATACAAGTAGCAAAAAAACAATGCAAAGCTGCTTGTGCTGATCCCTGTTTTTCTGTTAAGGCAGAATTATTTCTCATCCTGATGGAATTCACATATTGCCCTCAGACACTGGCAGTAGCAGTGATATAGCAATACTCAATGCTGTGAATTAGATGAGAGAAACAGTTGCTCTTGGGGTTTGGAGAATACAATACTATGGCTGATTTCAAAGCCTCAGTCACTTCCAGGTTGAAAGTGCTCTGAAAAGTGTCTTCCACTAAGTAATAAATGTATAAATAACCAGAACATACTCTGTTTTTCTCAGCGTTGAGATAATGAGATGTTCTTCCTTAATTCTCGCATGGAAAATAGTGAAAACGMTTTTTATTCCCCCTCCCTTCCCACCCCACAACATATGAAAGCATTCCCTCATCTCCTCCCAGTCTTTAATYTTCCATCTCTCCAAATGTTGTGTTGCTATGCTTAGGCATCAGAGCAATCTGTGCTCATGAATTTTCACTCACGTCATTTACTCAATTCACCATCATGTCTGAAAGCTRAAGGTTCTGTAGGTCGCTGCTAACTATATTCTTTGCTCTCTCAAGTCTGTGCACATCCTTGCCTTTTTGTTCGTCTGTTTCTGCAGATTGCATTCCCGTGTTTGGAGGTACCCAGACCTGGGATTCACCTGTCCAGACAGATAATAATGCACTTYACCACTTACTCCACATTAGCTGTCCGTGTCATTCCCTGCCACCACAATGAAAGCAACAAATAAGTACTGCCCCTCTTGCCTAGTATTTCTATAGTAAATACTCTTATCATCCCTCACTGAAGGTATCAGTTTTCCCTTGGCACAGGTTTGTTTGCTACACAGCCTCTTCTAGGCACATGTTGCTCATGTGCAGGAGTTTGGACAGAAAGGCAAAATTTAGCTGCTCAGAATTCTCATAATCCTCTGTCACAATGTCTGGGTGAAGAATAACATTTTTTGCTATAAAATTAATTCAGACCGAAAGCAAAGAACTAGGAGGAATTCTTCCAATGCCATCTGTTATTGACTAGCTGTATCTAGGAGGGTCTGGAGTAACAATCTGAGCCAGATAGAACATATGAAAAGGCAAGTGAAAAGGAGGAACAGCATCACAGGCAGGCAGCACTGCCTTCAGGAAGACTTTATTGCTTTGTGCAAATGCTTTTACTGCAGACCTGAGGACATGAGTGAGTAGATAGTCAAAGTAACAAAAGTGTGAGAACTTTTACTGCAACATAAAAAAAGGTCCATGGGTTCCATTTTGGAGACTGGTGTATGTTGGGTAAAAGAAGCCTTCAGTATTTCTACTCTAATGCCATCACACTGGTAGACTGTGATTGTGGCTCACTGGTGAGGTCAAAGGGGCCATCGTCTATGGCCTCAATATCAGCAGATGGTGCCTATAGTTAACTGTACTGCCTGGAGAGAGAAAGATTTCCTGTGGTTTGGGATTTGCTCTCTGGATTCAACAAGATATCCAGAGTTATTTTGTCGCCCCTTCATCTTTTTTTTTTTTCCCCTCCATTTTTTTCGGTAATCCTTGTTTCAGACACTGCTTTTATCTGTATACTGTAAAAATATGACATACTTGTCAACATTGTGACAATAGACATAACTGGATTCAAAATTTAGAGTTGTAAGCATAGAGGGCTACCTGTCTTCATTTTGCTCCTCTCAGTGTTGCAAATTCTAGCAGGAACGCTTTGATCCCCTCTCAGGTTCCTTGAGGGTTTATAAACTAGGACAGGTTTTTTGATTATGTCTCCTGATCTTATTTTAGTAATCTGTTCCAGGTAATAGGCTGAAGAGGGGCTCAGCATTATTTTATTTTCAAAAATAAGTGTAGCTGGTTTCTGGGGGGTTGTGTCTAATTATATTTGATTCTAGGAAAATGACAGGCTTGCCTGTTGACTATACTCCTGATATGCAGCAGTCTAGACTGGATTAAATGTCCTCTCGTGTCTTTTAGTTTACAAATGGGTCAAGTAGGCCCTGAAGTGCTGTCATGTGTGGACAGGCTTTTAGGTCTCCTCTTTTACAAACAACCTCTTATCTACAGAAGCCAATCAAATTTGACCAGGAAAACAATTTTAAACTTGACAACAGGAAAGTATGTTTACTCTTTAAGCACATCTGCCATGTGGATTTGATGTCTGGGGAAAACATTTCCATTCCCTTTCCCTTTTCCTATTGTCCCCTCACACTAGCACTGCTAGGTCATTCCAGATGCCTGTCCCAAAACAAACTCTGTCTTTTCTGGGGCAGCTCAACTGGAGTTGGAAGCACAGCTAAATTATATCCCTGAGATTGTGCAAGAAAGAAAATGAGTTATTGTAATGGCATTTCAGTTCCTGATTCTATGAAAAAGCAAGAGAGAGATGGATGAGAAAATTCTGAAGATGTCATGCTAGCTTGTTAAAGGAGTTAAAATAATCCAGAAGGGCAACAACCACTGGGCTTTAGTTAGTTGATTTTATTCACCAGCACAAGATCTTTGTGATCACAACATCCACCATTACCTGGCACGATCCTTCCAGTATCTTCAGGTGAGTTTTGGTCCATTATCAAGTGTTTTGCAAGTGAGTTAGATATTTTTCTACAAATTTTAGCAAAGCGAGACCACCTTGCCTCCACAAGACTTCCCACTTAYCTTTGTCATTGGGGAGAGTACTCAAAGTCTCCATCACTTTTCTGTCATGTCAGCAGACTTGTTGCCAGAGCTTGGGCACTTCAGTGGTTTTGGTTATTAACTTTTTACTCACCCACCAAGTGTTTGGCATTATTTTTGTACAGGTATATGAATAAAGAGTGCTTTATCTTGTACCAATAGCTAATCAGATATTCATATTCTTTTCCCTGTCTTGTCCCTTCCAAGCACCATGAGTCTAGACTAATAATTCTTGCCACAACATGACAACATGGATAGGGACTCTTTGTTAGTACTTTTGAGAGAGCCAGCAATAGCTATTTCTGTAGCCTTGGGGAAGAATATTCAGGTTCATATTCCATCCTCATAGCATTCTTCAGTACTACTGCCTCCTTTTTGCTTCATTCACCTGCCAGCATCCTGTTTTCATTGTGTTTACTGAAAACTCAGCATTGAAACTCTGAGTATTGGGTCAACAGCAACTTGGCAGTACAGACATATGTTTTTGGTCAACTGTTTGTACGGGACTTGTCTAATGTTAGCTTGTTACAAATGCCACTTTCTTCATGATTAGCTTCTGTTTCTTCACTTTTCAGCTGACATAGTTATTCTGACGTAATTCCTAACCTTGTTAATATACATCTACCATTTCACAAATGATTGTAAAATAGATCATCTAACATATGGTAGTTGTCCTTCTCCTTCATCCTGGCTGCAGACTGCACAACTGTTAGCTTTTAAATCYTGTCTGCAGTCTATTAATGCAGACATTAATGGAAGAAGAGAGAGCATTACTTTATGCTTATATACTTCATTTTTTCCCAGATAYTTTTAAAGGATTACTTGTATCCAGAAAGTTTCTACCTCTGTTTTTCTGTTTGAATGCAAATAGTTCAATGCACAGTGTGCCACCTATGAGTAAATTTTCAGAATCATTTTAAACTAATCTAACTTCAAGCTGCTGCAGAAAGGAGTATTCTCATTCTACCCCAGTACTCCTGGCCAAATGCTATAAGAGACTGTTTTGGATTGTGTTTGTTTCAACATTGTTGCYGTACAATTTACAGATTCCTGGCCTCAGCATTCTACCTCTGGAAAGACTGGGATATCAGCTCGAGRTGTATTATCTCTACACAATTKATGACTTCCTGGATCAGCTCAAGACCCTAACAATGCTCAGCAGTGCCTGCCGAGCAGTGCTGGCARTCAAGTGAGGGGAAGAAGAGCAACAAAGCAAAAAACTTCAAGAAAGCTGRAAGAGAAAGACTCTTCAAGAASTGGGACAATGAAAGAACTGTGTATTCYTCCCTTRCAGAGAGGAGCTGCTGCCTCTTCTCAASTCTSTTCCAAAAGATTATTATCACCTGCACCGAGACAGAGCTGACAAAATGTAGCTAGACAGGTGGTGGTGGTCACTAACCTTGCTGCATCTCTCCTGCTTGCTTGCTTATCTTTCTCCTTTTTTTCTTTTTTTCTCTTCTTCTTCTCTCTGTCCTGTCACCATTACAAGAATAGAGCTTATAAGGTTGTATGGCATTTGACCCCATTTGTGTCTTCGTCTCGTTCTTGGGATTGTAACGAAACTTCTGCCGACAGTGGATCAGGACAGATCCCTTTAATGTCCTTGATTAATCRGGTTAAGATGTTCATTCTCTGCCAAGAGCAGACAAACTGAAACGAGATTATCTACACATATAGCTGACACCAGTTTGGAGGAAATTCTGGTTTAGGCTAGCAYGTTTCTCAAAATATCTGTAGCTGCAAAATGCAGCTCTTGTAAGTAGCAGCTTCCACAAATATATGTTGAGCATATTTGCAATAAAGTTTTGGCGAAGTCTTTTCTGTCTAAGTCAAAAGTTGTTGGACTCAATTCTGGCATTCTTATAAAACCACAAAAATATCTTTTGCAGGGGAGGACATAATGACAATTAGTCATGAGATCAAGATTATTCAGGTTAACTTTGCCATATATTGGACTATGCTTCCTTGCTACAGTTCAAGCAGTTACTTTTGAATGTTCTTCATTTCTGAATAGGGTTACTCTTATTTATCTCTTAGATTTTTGTACCTGAAGAAGCTGAAAGTTATTTTTTGTCAAAATTACTTAAAATGAAAATAGTTAGAGTTTACACCTGTGCTGAGTTGATATATTCTACTTTTTCTCAAAGTAACTAGAGACACTTCTGTCTTAAATGTGAATATTTGTATAYGCAGTTCAATGTAGATCTTAGAAATCCTTGGTTGAAGGGTGTTCACTAAAATATGGAGCTTTTATTTCTTTAAAACTAGATGTGTAGCAAAGAGCATGAAGTTATGTTTATGTTGTAGCTGTGCTTTCCTGAGGACTTCCTTCCATCACCAGAATATGCTCGAAATCTTCATTCTTGTTCATTTGGCCAGAACTTGCTAAATCCAGCCTGCATATTAAGTTGGTAGAGGCATCTTATATTTATAACATGCTTAAGAAAAAGGGAAGGACATCTTGGGTTAAAAAATAACTGAGATTTTGTGTTCCAAGGTATTGACTATGTGCTAAAAGGCAAGAACATGGGAATACAACTCTGTCTAAAATAAGAGGAATTTTGCCAAATCCTGAATGTGAAAGTAGTGTGATCAGGGTATTAGTACCAATCTCTTTGTCTCTCTCAGCAAGAAACTGACTGTCAGCAACACCCCCAGGCTCCTCGGGCAGCTTTGGGCCATCCCAAAGATATTAAGACATTTCAGCTGTATACTTTTACCTGACTGGGGCATTGCTGTCTTTTACAATCCTTCAAGACCTAAGACCTGTCAATGCAATGCAACAATGCAAGTTTTCCTGATGGTGGCAGAGCTCATTAAAGGCATTTGTTTCTGTGCTATGGAGTAAGTATATGCCCCACCAATGCTCAGGCCAAAGCCTGATTACTGTCCATGATGTTTATATAAAACTACATTCCTGCTAGTCCTGCTAGAGCTTCAAAGGATGTTAGGATAAGCAGAAGTCTCAGTTATATCCATTGTTTTACTAGGGCACATGCAGTATAGATGCATTGAGCATGGCAATGGCCATTCCTATTTGTTCCAAGTCTGCTAAATATTTAACTTTCATGTAGAACGTCTCACAAYTTAGCATCTTGCAATGCTTCCTAGCTGTGACACTGCAATACATCAAGAACAGAAAGTTGTTCCCCCTAGCTCTGAATTGTAAGGTGCTGTCTCGGTTGAAATATGTGACGTGTCTGCTGAGACAACCACTGACCAGCATGAATGCCATTATGTGTATTTCCCCATCTTGTATTACAGAGCCCCTGCAGGTCATTCAGACTTGCAAAGGTTTTGGTTTTTTTTTTTTTTTTCCAATTATCCAAGATTTCACTTTTTACTTAGCTAGAGATGTCTTTGCCCATTTTTACCTTTGCATGTTGGATGTTATGTTAATGGAGAGTGGCGCTTGGAGTTATATTAAGTTTTCAATAGCCTCTTCCACCCTCTTGTTCTATACCTGCCCATCAYRTAATTTATCACATGTGGACAACTCGTTGCTTGCTAGTTTGAGATCTACAGTTCTCCAAGACTTGTAATGCTTTCTGTAACTCCTTTTCCTATTTTTATGATATACTTTTTTAACTTTGATGATTAAATCAGCTTTCTATAGTGAACTGTCCCAATTATCAACATCATGTTTTTAAACTCCTATTAATTTTTAAAAAAATTAATTGAAATTTTTTTCAAAATATTTGTTTGGGTTGCCCTGAATGGCAATTCCTTGTGTCATTGTCCTGTTATTCCTGTTCCCATTGTTGGGAGGTATTGATATTCCAGGGTAAAATCTTGAGCATTGTGATCTAATTATAGTTAAGACATCTCAACATTTTGACTTGCCTTGAAGAATAATCATGGATTTCTACAGTGGCTAGGATTCATTGCAAAGAAGCACAGCTCCAACACATTTAGCCTAGTGATTCTCAGGGTAGGAGTTATGGAGTATGTGCTAGTGATAAGATTTATGGCAAAACATAATTATATCACTGAAACTATAGCAGCCATGATCAGACCTTCATTCTCATATAGTCAAAACAAAGCAATTGCTTCTTACATTGAATCTATGTCATTGTTTTCTTACTGTCCTATTCTCCTTTTGACCCTTTTTCAGTCATTCTGCATCTAGTAAGCTTCTTTTCCACCATTCTGATAAAATAACTTAGGAAACTTTGTGTTACCAGTACCCGATAACTTTGCTGAACTCTACACTCAGCACCCTCAGCACCCACCAGAATATATTTTGTTTTTTGGGATGGCTCATAAGCATTGTATGTGTATACATATACATATACATATACATATACATATACATATACATATACATATACATATACATAATTTTAAAAATCTGATCTTATATTGATTTGTGTCTTGCATTTACCTTGTGAATTTTCTGTTATCCATTAGAGTAGGAATTCATACTACAACCTCTCCCTTAAATGGGAATCTTACAGGGTCTTTTTTTTTTTTATCTAAACAGTTTGACATTTTCACAAAATTCCAATATTTTTGTCACTTACTCTAGTGACACTTAAAAAATAGATAAAAACAAAAATAAAGGTCTACTATGCCTCGTTTCTCTCAGAAATGAAAAGAAAAAAAAAAAGAAAAAAATTATGGACGAAACATTTTTCAGGAGAACCAGGTAGGAAAGCCACCAGTAAGCAACTTGCTGGGAAAAGTGCGGTTGGTCCAGAATGGAGGAGACAGAAGCCTGCATCTACTTAAGAATGGAAAAAAATGAAATGTCAGATTCACTCCTGCAGTCAACTTGAGTTCACCACATGCTTGCTATTAACCCAGTGATCTGCTTGAAGAAACCATTGGAGGACTTCCTAACAGTAGAGATCTTACTCACAGAGGAAGAACAGGAGCTGATTCCTAATGATTCCTAGAACTTTCAATTTTTATACCATATCATAACCAAGGGACAGAGCTGTTGTACACTGACTGAATCTTGATCTAGCTGCGGCCTCCTGTAGTTAAGAGACAATAGTCATCAGAAGTTTACTTTGTTATCCTGCCTGAAATCCTAATACAAAGCCGACTTTGGCTAATGTTATGTTTTCTTACATGTTGCTCATCAGGAGGCTGAGGTAGATGACCTCTGAAGCTCCCTTTAGTTTTCTTTGTAGGCTTTGGCTGTTAACTGATGAAGCTCCCACAAGTAGTTCAGCATATCAGACATCTATGGCCATAGGAATTCCCCACCTGGGTCATGGACGCACTGTAGGGAGACATCCATGAACTGTGCATTCAACTGGCCAGTGACATGATTGTTTGAGGAAAGCACTGTTTTGACTTAGTTTGACTTATTATACAGTTGTATTAAGGTGGATGAGCAAGATCGACATCAAGTTGGCTGTCACTCTAACATATTAGAGTCACAGATCCACACAGGACCATAAAATGTATTCATGCATCTATTTATCTACAAATTGATAGTGCAAGTTGTTACCTACAAGTTTAATATTACAGGTGTTAGTAACATTTGTCTGTGCCATCAAATGCAATATTACAAATTTTGAGGCAATATAACTTTTTTATGGTTTAGAAAACAAGAGAAAACCAAAAATGTGGCATAGAATTTACTATGTTCTAAACACTTTTCTCCAAATGAAAACCTTCTTGAAAGCTTACTTATCAATGACTATGTGATGAAATACACATTTCAAAGGAAATATCTATTTCATTCTGATAAGAATTAGCCCACTTTCTGAAAGTTTTCTGACTACAGGCAGAAAACAGATAAATTTATCTCAACAGTATTATTAGAACAGCTAGCACATATAAATTAATGAATTTTCACATTTCAGTGTTCAGGATTTACTACAGATGGAAATGTGTCACTGGGAGTAAAATTTCAAATGTGTCTGACTTCTTCACTTTTGTAATAATTATCTACTGTAAATAATTAATATGATATTTTAACATGGCCTGGTGTATAAAACTGCTCAAGTAAGCTAGAATACCTTAATTATCTTGATTTCTGTGTAAGTTAGACTACACTTACAGACAACTGCTTGATCTACCAAAGCTGTTTTTCCAAACCTGTTTGTAATGACATGCCATGTTCTGGTAGATCAGCTGTCAAGCATTCTGATATTAAAAAAGTTGCCAGTTTCTAATGTAGCCACAGGTCTTTCTCAAACAACACATCTCTGAAGGTGGCAGTGCAAAGGGGCTGTGGACAGACCTTTAGGATGTGTTTGCTGTCTCATCAACATGGGACTTCAATATATCAGGATAAGAGACGTTGACAGTTCAGATATAACAGGACRCATAGAATAATTCTCAATGACTTTTCAAATCTCTAGAAACAAGAAACTGCCAAGATGAGTGGCTTGACTCAGGTACATGAATTAAAAAAAAAATATTATTTATTGGAAGCACTAAAACTGGCCAGTTGTGGAGTTGTACTGCCTTAATACCAAAAGTTTTTCAGAGTTATTATATCTGCACTGCGTCTTTTAACAAACCGTGAGTTAGATGGTGGGAATAGACACACCCAGATATACTTCTTTTTAATGAAAGAAGTCTCTTTACATCTAGAAGTCTTTTGAACCTCCTCTAGCTCCGGTTAGCCCTGCAGGATCTGTGACTCCCCAGGAGCCTCCTTCCCTTTGTGTTTCTGCGCTACTTGGTTTCCTTCAGGAAATGTAAGAAATTGTAAAAAAGTTAAAGAAAAAAGAAATACTAGTTCCAAGAAATAGTGGACCAACATATCTCCATATAGCTACAATATGAATTTTGAATAAATTAATAATGAAAATAAAAAAGAGTTCTTCTTTGGCAAATAGATTGACATTTTTTTCCTGGCTATTCCTAATCCGGACATTTGATGAAATCTTTTTTAGCTTAAAGAGGTCTGAGTCCATCTGTTTTGGCAGATATTTATTTACCAGTGCACATGTGAATTCTAGGGGAGCAATATGGTAGTTAYTAAGTTACATTATCAATCAGCATTTTTACTGGTCAACAGAAGCTATGTGGCATTTCTAATCTCAGCTCATTTGAGGTTGCAGGATTCTTATTTTGATAGTTATTCTAACTGMAGCTCAAATGAATCTTAATCTATTCTTCTTTGCTTACAGTCGCTGTTACATACATGTGCTAATGTTGTTTGCCTAGCAAGTTAGGGATGTTCTTTTCTATTTTTTTCTAAATACTAGCATATAAGTATATGCTATAACAACCTAACCATTAAGCAGTACAAAAACAAGCAAATAAACAATCCGCAAGTTTTTCATTTTATTTATTTATTTATCTATTTATTATTTGGCATAGTAATGGCCAAATCTGACTTCACTTTTCCATTTATGTGTATGTAATTTTTTTCTTCTCTTTTTCTCAGCATCAGTGTTCAAAGAATTAAGTTCAAGTATGTCTGCCAGTGAATCTTTGAGTTCAAAACTTAGGGTCCATACCTCCTTTCTACATCTAGATGGGTCAGATTTTCTAAGCTTTTTTAGGAAAATTTACTATGAGAGAGAATTTCCAGATGATTGGGATGCTTATCATTCTGTACACAACGATGTGATGTTTACAGCCAGGAAATTCAGAAAAAAATATATGGCAGCATCAGACTTGCTATTGTGACGTTATCGATCTTCACCATAATCAGTTGAAAGGAAGTTTCTCAGCAAGATGATCTGTCTTGTTAAATTTTCTTACCTAATCTGTTCATTTTCATGAGAAAAACCTAAATAATGAAAAATGGAGCTATCCAAAGYGTTTATTTTTGAAAGTAAAATCAAGCAGAACTGTGTGTTCACATTCAGTAAGCATTATCAAAATGTGATAGCTGAGTGCACATTCATTGTAGGACTAATAGTTATTTGTTTTCCCCAGACTGAGAGCTAGATCCTGGTCTCTGAAGCCATTATTCAGGAGTTCCTGATAATTCTAAATTTGCATGCAACATACATACAACAAAAAGATGTTCAGTAACCTGTGTCTGTGATCTAAATGTATTTTTAGCCTCATTGTTAGTGACTGACATGAGGAGAGCATTTTTCAGGATGCTTCAGATCAACTTTATACGTCTCACATCAGTGCAATCACTGGAACAAGTCTGAAGCTGGGTGACAAGTTTCTCATTTTGCAGGCATTGTCTGGAGCGGCAAGTTTTTGCTGCATTTTCTAAACAAGCTTGCTCTTTGGTTTTTGATTTTTTTTTTTTTACAAATGATATTTGAGGTGAAAGAGGAATCTACCCTTTAACAAAGACTGATTTATACCCGACTGTTTTCTTTCTGTTCCTATTTTAGAGGTTTGAGAATTGGGAAAGATATAATCACCAATACCAACACCCCTGAATTACCAGATGCTGAATTTTTGTGCCAACACTTCCAGTGTCTGATTTCGTTGAATTTTGGTTTCTGCTTAAAATTAGGAAACTGCTATTACTTAGCTGACAGGTCAAAGGTTCTTCTGAAATGTCTTGGTAGCTTTGAAATGATTTCTGGAGGATTCAAAAACCTACACAGAAATCAAGGGAAACCAACTGGAGAAAAAAAAAATAAAAGAGGGGAGAAAATAACTGAAATGAAAGAAGGGGATGAAAGCATCCATCCCCTTCTTACATTTTTTTGTCACATTAAAAGTGACCAATGGTTTACACAAAAGGCCTGAAACTCCTTACAACATTTTTCAAAATATATGTTCCAGGCAATTAGTGCTATCATAAAAATGCAAAAAGCAGAACAAAATGAAAATTCCACAAATTATGAAGAGTGAAAAGTGGAGGGAGAAAGTGCCCTAAAGCTCTCTTAAAATTCCCATAATTATTGTAATAATTTCTCCTCTTAGTTTGGCTTTTTTTCAAGGTCTAAAGCAACAAAGACTGTCTGTATGAACTCTCTCTTCTTATTATTAGTACAATGATAAAAGGGTTGACGGGTTATCTTCTTTGGCCTGAAGCTGCTAGTAATTCAGGCTGGCTGATACTCCCTCTATAATTTTTCTTTTCTTTATACTCTTGTTTCCTCTGTTCTTCTTTACTACATGACATTCACACAGATAAAAAGCAGCCAAAGGGAAGGAGATTTGAGTTAAAAGTTCCATTCACCCAGKGGTCATAAATAATACACCTTTGAGAAGAAAATCATGAAATTGGTTGAGAAGTCCAGCACAGAAGAGACTGCTAAAAGGTCTGGGAATCTCTTATCAAAAACAGTAGTCATGATAGTTTTGTAGGATCACAAAAAGAGAAAAATGCAAATGAAAATGAGGACTTACTTAAAATAAGTTTATTCTATGACAGTTCACAGTATGACGACTTTGGCTTTCAACTCATCCAAGCTTCCGAATTAGCTGAGGAATTAAAGACAAGTATTATCATATCTTACAAACCTAAAAATGTGAAGTATTAGTAGTTAATAAAAATGGTAAATTATAAATGTAAAAATTTGATAAAAGGATCTAAAGACATCATTGACCAGTGTGTATAAATACCTCAAGGGAGGCAGTGAGGAGGAGGGGGCCAGCCTCTTTTCAGTCGTGGCCAGCAATAAGACTAGAGGAAACGGCCACAAGCTGAGGCACCAAAAGTTCCACAGGAACTTGAGAAAACACTTTTTGACAGTGAGGGTGACAGAGCCCTGGAACAGGCTGCTCAGAGAGGTTGTGGAGTCTCCTTTGGAGATCTTTAAAASCCGCTTGGCCRCAGCCCTGTGCCACGTGCTCTAGGTGACCCTGCGTGTGCAGGGGGGTTGGACTMGATGACCTCTGAGGTCCCTTCCAACCTTAAGCTTTCTATGATTAACAACATAATGTAAGTTATTGTAACTTATTGGGAGGGTATAGAGAAGGTGGAACCAGATTCTCCTCAGGGGTGCATAGGGAAAAGGTGAGAGGCAGTAGGCACAAATTCCAAATAGGCTGTGGGATGTTGGACTCTGGAAACACGCAAGACTTACCTGGACAATGCCTTAGAACACCTGGTCAAATTTGGTCTACTTTGAACAGGTTTTGGGGCTAGATAATCTTTGAAGATGATTTTCCAACCAGTGTGAGTCCATGGTCCCATGGAATTCCATTAAAAAAACATTAATTTTACACACCTTGGAGATATTATCAGAGATATTCTAACATTCTTGAAAAATCCTTTAGCCATTAATTAAATTGAAATCCATTCTGTTAACACAATTAATTACTGATTGGCTGTCCAGACACAAATCCAAGACAAAAAGGAATAGCTGAAACTAGATATAACAAACAAACAGCTAGTTCCATGAGCAATAGAAACATTAAAGTCTGAATTCCTGAAAGCTAGGAACTGTGAATAGGAATAGCTAGGAATAGGAATAGCTAGGAATTCCTGAAAGCTAGGAATCTGTGAGAGTTGGATGATGTCTAAACTCTTGTGGTAGACTGAGAGTCTTAGATTGTCCTCATCCTCTTATTCTACCATTTTATTTTAACAGAAACAGGCAGCCTTTGAGATCTCTAGCACTGCCAAATTCATCTGAAATTGATGGTGAGCTCATGGTTTCTTAGAAGACACTGATCAAAAAGCAATCCAAAACCTAGAGTGTCTCATTTCCTTAGGAAACCAGGCTGAGAATAAAAGGATGGAAAAGTAATTAAAATCAGTCTACATAATATTATAGAAAATAAACTTTGACAAAGAAATGTGATTTCATTCTTTCATATCAGTAAAAGTGGAATTCATTAAAATAACTGAAAAAAAAAGCAATCTACTCAGGTGCTTTGTAAGTCACATGCAACATCTGAACTGCAAAAGTAAGCATTATGAGGTGTCAGTAAAGAACATTTTTAAATGGGTTAAAAACTACCTAGCTTACAAGGACTGAAAAAAATGATCTCCCAGTGGGGAATCATAGCTGCGTAGATGCTCAACCAGTAGGGTTTCTTAATATTAAATTGTTCTGTCAGTGACTGAAAGTGAATATAAAATCACTGATGACAAAATAAGGCAATTCAAATGAAAAAGAAGGCATACATTTTCACCATTAGGATGAATAGTCTCCCRTGGAAGAAACTGCTAAGGATAGCAGCAGTTTTTAATCCCATGATGTCTTCAAATCAAAGCTAAAACCATTCTGCGGGCATGCTTTTGTGTTAAGGCTGTTGACTTAGTTCAACGAGGGTGATTGAATGAAATTCTATAGTCTTTTTCTCCCCAAGAGACAAAATCAAATGTTTTAATGGTCCTTTCTGTCCTGAGTCTTTTAAAACACTGACAAAAAGTCATTGAAAAGCCCAGAAAATGCAGAAATTGAGGAGAAGAAAAAGGGAACAAAGTATACCAGGGATGAAAACAAGAATATTGTCTCATTTTACATTAATAAAATGAATATTCTYAAAATACATCTTCATTCTAGTCGGTATTTCTCCAAACTTGGAAAACTATGCAAAGGAGAATTAATAAGAAATTATTTATGCTTTGTGTTATGATTGCAGAAGTGAGCTGCAAATCAAATATATTTGCTAGATCTAATTGAASGACAGACTTCTATACAGGATTTTATTTCCTTGAAAATATGATGTTTGGACAGAATTCTTGGGTATCTTGCCTGACCTCCAATGGTCTCTTCAGAAAKGAAGGGTTTGTCTACAGGCCCTGTACAGGCATGTCCCTAAGGACGTCTTTTATATTCCAAGGTAAATCAATTGCTGCAAGAAGCTTTTAGGCCAGTGAAGCATGRCCTCAATGCTTATATTAGATATCTCTTTGTATGAGGTATCTAAGCCTACAGCACTAGTGGAGCTTAASAACAGTTTAGCTCGTTCAAAGTAGACACTTACTAGCTGGCAGCTGATTCATTCAATAGGATTAATATCATTTGGAATCAACTGGGCCCTCAGTTCCTTTCAACTCATCTATGGATAACTATTGGCATTTGAAGTGCTTTAGGGAATTATTTCTGGCCTCCAAGAGCAGACTTGCAAAGGTCTCTTGTCCTGAAGGGGGAAGGACATTCCTTTCTGAGGTTTCTCAGTCTCATTCTGTGATTCTGACTGATTAGAGTTTTAACTTTGGAGAAGGATCATGGAATTTTCCCACGCATTGACATAAGAAGAAGGAAATATGGGTTGCATTTGTCCAGCCAGGCCAGACCTAAGATTTCCAGCAATGAGTGACTATGTTTGTACAACAGTACAAACATTCTCTGTCAGGCCTGATTTGAAAGACTATGGTTGTAAAGACTATGGTATAAATAAGACTCTGCTCTTATTTCTACCGTACACTGGAACTGTCAAGTGCATACTAGATGAAGACCTTCAAAGACTTAGCTTAAACTATTTGTATGCAGCAAATAATGCTAGAAAATGGTGCAGCTCAGTGGGAAATGATCTGTAAAGTGAAAAGGCTGACATTGAAGACCCAGTGTCTACTCTCCATGCATCTGATTCTTTTACTTTGGCTTACATAACTCATTCTATTTAAATTGTATTTAGATACAGCAGAATGTGGAAAGACTCTTAAATAAGTATAATGCAAAATATTGTAATTGCTGTAATTGCAACCTTTTTTTCATACGCATAGAATAAAATATAAGAAATGTACGTTTTATCAATTTCTTTGTGCTAGCAGTACTATGYCTGAACAAACACATCACCAGCTTGCTTTAAAATCCAGTAGGCCTGCTGAAGGGCCGGTTCAGCCCTAAAATACTTGAGTACTGCATATTACTTAGAGAGAGAGCTTCAGGTATTTTCTCTTTGCAGGAGTTAAACACTGTTTCTGGACAGTCCTGAGTAAATAAAACTGGACTTTTTTTGAGCTCAAACCACTAAACATCTAAATCCTAGGATGTCACTGCCTTTGAAATTACCTGAACAAGCTGAAAACTGGGTATAGAGATTAAGCYTGTGGCCAAAGAGGTCAAGAAATTCCTGGCAACTGAAAAAGATGGCCTTTGGAAGGAAACCATCCTGAATGATCACAAATGATGTCCTTCTGGGTTCCAACATATATGTGCCCAGACATATTCTTTACTCTTCATGTCTGTCATCATCTGTGTGTCTAATGAAAGAAACCATCTACTTCCATCTTTCCCATTATACCTCCATTTCTATCACCAAGTTTTGACTGGATATTTCATTTTCTATGAACCATTTATTTTTGAAAGGTGTTTTCCAAATCCATTGCTCATCTGTAAGTTTATTTATCATTAGTTTTATCAGGCATTTTTGTCAATATTTTTGATGATTCTTAAGTACAAAGCATAAAGAATAAAGATTACCTGGGGAAAAAAAGACCACAATTATCTTTATTAAAAAAAAACTTGAATTTTGTTCATATTTAATTAAATAATTAAATGACTTGATGTTTACATTCACATGCAATTTTATACATTTTTGTTCAGTCAAAAAAGTCAAAATCTCTTTCTTACACCTTGATATTCATTTAAATACATACATGTCAACCTTGCAGATTACTATGGCTAATAATTTCTGCTACATCATTTCTAAAGAATATCCATCGAAGGTGGAAGTCTTAAGAAATATTTCCTTACTGTTATAAGCAAAACACGATTCTCAGACTGTTCCCCTCGCCTTTTTTTTTCTGTGCCACTATACAAGTGGATTATGCTAAACCGTATTTCATCTTTCCAAGTAAAATGTTACATTTACTTAGATGCTGATGTTCTGCACTTTGTGCATTCACTCATGCTGTGAATGTTTCTCACATTTTAGGAAGGTTACACTGAGGTGTGATGTAGTTAATATAGACATATTGAGTGCACTTAGGTAGTCTGATCTGCAGTCCCCAAGGAAATAAGAGTAGGATCTTTCCTGAGGTTTTGTCATTTAACATAAATTTAAAGACTTCACCTGCATTGGTCTTTCAGCGAGGGAGTTAAAAAAGAAGCAAATCACAAGAGTTATCAAGTTCTTTGTTGCATTTGCAAAGAACCATATGCTCCCCACCATATGTTAGTGTCACCTCTTTATAAAGTTTTCTGCAGCATAAGACCAATGTCATAGGAGACCTTGAATAAAGTTCTGTCCATGTTCACTTCCTGTCTTCTTTGTATTTGGTAAGTCACTGTTGTGCTCATTTGGAGGTAATTTGCAACCCTCAAAGTTTAAGGGATTTCTGGGTAAAAAGGTATCTTTTCTTTTCTTTTTTTTTTTTCTTTTCCTCTGTATTATGCTGCTTTACTAGCTTGCTATAATCTGCCAGTCATTTTCCCTCACTAAATCTCAAGTCCTTCCAAAAATATGGAGCCTGAGGGGTGGGTCTTACTCCATTATAGATATCTATGTCTCTAGTCGGAAGGCAACCTGACTTGATCATCTTCAAATGAGGTAACTTCAAATACATTTCTAGAGGCAAAGCTGTTTCTAGATTATTCARCTCCAGAAAACATCATTCTACACATGAATGAATTAAAAGTGTTCAAATATGTTGTATTTTTAAAAGACTATTCTCATTAGAATTCGTGGGAAGTTGTCCATATAGAGTTGGACATATCTGCAGTAAAATATGTAAGCAGAGCTAAACCCAGCTGTTTTGTCTCTCCTTCATTCACCCAGTAAACTGCAATGAGCTTTACTGGGCTGCTGGGAAGGTTCTGTAGTTGTGCTGCCTTTGCACGCTTCAGTACTTGTCTCTAGGTCTGTAAAATGCTGCAGAAGAGTCTCATATTCCTGAAGCAGCATGAAAAAGTGTGTTCAGCACGTCGGATAAATCAGTCAAATGACAGTGTCAACACTTGGTTTCACCACTTCGGAAAGAAACCTTGGAGTCATAGTGGAGAGTAAAAAGACAGGTTAATGTCCCATGTTGATTAAAGCAAAGAGAATGATAAATGTCATTAGGAAACAGAGAGGGATCAAATCATATATATCATGCCACTGTTCAAATCATGAAATACCTACCTCTCTCTGTTAGGGGCAGTTCAATCTATCAAAAGGTTACAGCAGAACTTGAGATGGCTYGGGGAAAGAGGAAGGGAAGTTATAGAAGTATGGGAGGGTGATGTGAGAAAAACTAAGTGCTATTTTTCAGTTTGGAAAGCAAAAATTGAGGGGGGAGTAATAGAAATTAATGTTTTGGGAAGAAGAGCAGAGATAAGAGGTAAGGAGAAATAAAYTTAGTTTTTCCTCAAAAAATAGAGAAGTAAAACAGATATTATTAGGCAGTAAATTTTAAAGAAACTAAAAGTAGCACTTTTCCATGTAACATACTTAACAGTAGGACTTACTGGYTCATAATAAGTATAAAAATAGAAAAATCTCATCATCTGTGCCTAATATCCACCATGGCCATGCTACAAATATTATATGGGGCTACTATATATTAGATTTATTAGGTCAATACTGTATATGTATATATATCTATATAATATAGTATTTCTGTATATACTATATTTCTATATATACTATATTTCTGTATAGTATTTCTATATTCTTTTATTATGTTTCTCTGTAGAAGAGATGACAAAACACAGATGTCATCTGTGGGGAGTACAGACTTCAATTCTCCACCATTAGACATAATACAGAGAGGGTTTGTACTAACTCTCTCTTGTTTTTTACAGTAACTAGACCCCAAATCACAGTAGATTCCTGTATTTCTGAGGAAAAAGAAAAAGAAAAAGAAAAAGAAAAAGAAAAAGAAAA
>NW_020455619.1:376542-425414 GCF_003342845.1 Nothoprocta perdicaria
AGAAGAGAAGAGAAGAGAAGAGAAGAGAAGAGAAGAGAAGAGAAGAGAAGAGAAGAGAAGAGAAGAGAAGAGAAGAGAAGAGAAGAGAAGAGAAGCGAAGCGATAACAAAAGCAAAAGCTGCTGTCAGGATCAGAACATTCATGCAGGTACAAATGTTGCTTTCCCATGTGCTTTCAACCACCTGTCAAAAACCAAAGAGTAATAATCAGGGGGCAACTCAGATCATTGTCTTGCTCTCACTTCACTGATTGTAGCTGACCAAGAAAGGAAGGAGACTGGACCTGCAATACTAACAGCGACAGCCCCCTAAGGGGATGAAAGAACCTGGAGTGAACCGAAATGAGGCAGGAGGGGAGAACCGAAATGARGCAGGAGGGGAGCTTGACAGCACAAGAGGGAGAGAACAAAAGCACATCGGTGGCTGAATCAATGCTGGCTTTAGAAATCTGCAGGGAAACTTCAGCGCTTCCTGCTGGGTCCTGGATGCAGTGTATTGCTGGATATGCTGACAAGCATTTTCCTCATGTATTGTTACTTTTTGGTAATGTTATTGCATATCATTGCAATATGCTGCTTTTGTACTTTTCTTTTGCACCAATAGATGTGCTGTTTTATCCTTTTACTGCCATAAGTTCACAGTTTTTAATTCTCATTCTGAGCACAGCAGCTGAATTGCTAATGTGTGGAAAAGCATTACCCGGTATAAATATGACTGCATTTCTGCCATCCCCTACTATCTTCCTGCCAGCCCTTATAAACTTACACTTTTTTCAGACTGACCTTTTTTTTCCTATCTGGACAAGAGAGCATGGAGAAATAGCCAGGTGGTAAAAAACTGTCTCACCATGGTAAGGAAAAAAAAAAAAAAAAAAAGGCAAACTGGTGTAAGATATGTAATTTCTTGGAAGAGACATACAATCAAGGCCATGACCCTCTCTTGCAGGAAAAGGATTTTTGCTTTTGTGCCTATTGTAAATTCTATAAATATATATCTATTAATCTATTGAAACATGTGTGCTGAGGTAATATTTATTTTCTTGCTGTCTTTAAATATTGCCTAATGAAAGTTTGGGCTGATTTCAAAGCTGCCAGCTTCAACAGTGGTTGCATTCCTGTATGCAGATGGCAATTGCTGGACTAAATCAGGGCTGCTTTCACTCCCRAGTATGGTCTGTCTCAAACACTTCAGGAAACATCCCAGAAATCTCCATGAGGTCCTGTGAAGTGGTCTTCATTCTAGTCCCTATTACTTAGAGATCKGTTTAAAACTCAAGATGTGGGGGATTATAGTCCCCCGCACATACACACTTTTTTTTCCCCTTAAGCAGAACAAATAGAATTTTGTCTATGAAACCTCATAGGCTCTGCCTCATGGTCTATTCAAATGCACAGCTGTGTYTGTCCTAAGCTTCATTCAGATCGAGAGGGCTCAGCATGTGGGCACATTGCCCATTCATACAGCTCATGGTGCAGGATGGCAGATACTGCTTCCAAAGAATGACTGTGGAAGGAGCTGCAGTTCATGGTGTACGTGCCGCTCCTAAATGTGTTTTGACTTTCCACTTAGGATTTCTTCCTCCAATGCCTGATGTCATTGCTATTGCAATGGTGCTTCCTCCTTTATCCTCTTCAGAAAATTAAGGGACTGTTGTATATGACTGGATTTTGAAGAAAGGATGACTGTCCCTCTCCAACCCTGAAAAGAACTTGGCATGGCTTACACTATATAGATGGTGTTAAACGATGGGATGTGACCACGAGGCAGTTYGCTTTTATGTGGCTTGCAAATATTTGTGTGCAAGAGAAACATGCGTTTGCTGCTGCAAGTAGCCTGGTACAGCTTTATACTTCTTTAAGACATGTAGAGACGGCCAGCAGTGGGAATTGGTTTCTCCTCGAAGCTTTATATTAACTAAAATATTGTATTGATTGATTTATGCATCTGTGTAAAATTTGGATATTACCTGTAAGAACTCTAGGATGTATTTTTTAACATTGACTCATTTGTCAGAGAAAATTGCGAACAGGCAAATCAGATAATTTCTTGTTTCTAGCTTGCTCATATCCTTGTCTAACATTCAGAAAAAAAGAGTATGGAATTATGTTAAATCTAGTTACTGTAGTCTGTGTTCTGCTTAACTAATAGCACTTTCGTTCTTAGTACTTCCAAAGCAATAAATAAAACAAATAACATAAGAACCCTAAAAATGATATATGGCTCCTACCAAAACATGAGTAGATAGCAAACAACACCATATGTGTTCCGAGAGCAGAGGATGCAATGCAAACCTACAGCACACAGGCATAACACAGGTTCAAAGAGATCATCATGGCACCTTGAGCTATTCACCTTTTGCAATGGTTGCCTGCAAAGTTTTTGCATGTGTTTACAGATAATATTTTGCTCTTGTGTTTCCTTAAAGCAAACTTCAAAACTTTGTCTATAATGAAGCATGTATCTTTCCTTGTCAGCATTAGTTAACAAAGGACCAACATGCACATTGCATAATCTGCTATTGCTATGAGTAAATAAAATCTGCCAGAGAGTGGTTAGAAACATATATTAAAACCTGGTATGCAAAAATAATTGGACCTGGTGTTTTCACTCAATATATAGTTTCACTCARTACACATATTTGTCAGCCAAAGACTTTTGGTTGAAATAACTCATTCATCATTCCTCCTGAGATACATCAAATGTCAAGACATAAATATATGTCTTAATTTTAGAGGTTATGCAATAGCTATTCACTTAAGTATAGCAGAAATGKTGCTGTAACAGTCTAAATATGTCTACAAATTTGCAAGCATCTCTACCTGACATGGTTAAATGAGTATCAGCGRCTTAAAATTTTAAAATCTTTTCTACCTCATTTAAAGTAGAAATGTTAAATAAAACAAGCAAGAGATGTTCAGGAAGGAACATTTGAAGGAACATTTGATAAAGATAGGAAATAGATGCTATGTTTTTGGCGGGGAGGAGGGAACTRTGTGTTTTGCATTGTTACAAGAATAAATGCTGGAGGCATGCTGGAGACTTGCCTCATCAGAGATGATTCTCACTTGTTTCAAATAGCAGCGTACATTAAAGTCACTTTTCTTCTTTATATTGGCATAAACTGCACTATTCTTCTGAGACAGAAAAACAGCAAAATCTAAGGTCGTTTAGTTTTCTTCTCTGTTGAAATACCTGTGTTTACTCAGGTCTGATATAATAAAAATGTTAATAATAATAATAAAAAGAATTCTTGCCTGAATGACTTCTGTGCAAGTACACAATAAGAKGCTGTTTGGTAACATTGCCCCCTGTTTGGAAAAAAAGCAAAATATAGTTAGATCTGTATAATACGATGCTTTAATTCTCTTTATTTCTGCTGATACCAGGCTTTTTTCCCACAGTTTAAAACAAATATTATACACATATAATGATCTAGTACCAGTCAGATTATTGGATTTATGTTGAGTGTACTCTCCATTATATTACCTAGGGTGAAAGTCAGGGCGGAACATAGAGCTGTCTAGCCAAATTTAAATGTTGTCTATGTTTATGTGCTTGGAAAGAGATGAAAAGCTGGAGGTGAAACAAACAAAAGCAAAAAAGATTCTTTTTCAGAAGGGTAAATTTTATCTTCACAAGCGGGGAGGGAACCTTGTAAGGAGAAGGATAAGGAGTTCACACCATTTCTAGTGTGCTACGTAGAAAAGCTCTTGACAGATTACTATGCAATCATGATAAGCAGGAACACAGTATAATATCCTACAAAGCAATTATCATCGGTCAACTTACAGTGCTAACAGCAGAAAATTTCTACCTGTAGCTCAGACATGAATTACAAGATTACATGTTAAGTCTTTCAGTAGCATCACATTCATTTAGAAGGATCCTGATGAACATTGAATTAGAAATTAGAACAAGAGGTTTTATTCTTGTTCCTCTGCCTTTTCAATTATAGGAACAATTTATGACTCATTTAATGTTACCCTTATTTGATTAGACTGCAGCCTCTTTTGGCCTAACTGTATTTCAGGACTCTAGTTAGAAAGTTGAATATTAATGKATATGCTGCTGCAGTTTCAGATTTTTCTAAACATTTGGCATGTTTCCTTTCCATCTAGTGCCAAGATGAAATAGCCATAATGAAAAATATTTTGATATTGCTTAAAATAGTATTTCTTTAAGTACAAGGTGAACCAGGTGAACCATTGATTTAAACATGATGGAGGGAAAAAAAAAAAAGCATACCTATCTGCATCTGAGCACATTAAAGAGGCAAAGAATTGAATTTTAAATAACAGGAATATTTGTATTAAAGTTAAAATAACTTAAAATGAAGTAAAACATTTATAAGGCTCATGTTGAAACTAGACTGCCATTTAAAATCTGTTTTTACATTCAAACTTCTCTGCTTAAAACATGTATACACTTTTTCAGTTCTATCATCTGCTAAAATCACCTTTCCCTATAAAACTTGCCATGGCAGTATTTTTTTTTCCGGTTTCTAGGTACTTGAAAAGATGAAAACCAGGAAACTCACACTATGTACCCTGACTCTTGAGCTGGGAAAAGTCCATGAATTAATGACAGAGGTCCTTGAGTGGAATCAGTTGATCATGGCTTTTTATAAGCACTTTTTCCTAAGCACAGCAAGATAACTAAAGAACAAAGGGAAGTATTATGGTGAGAGAAATTATAATCCAAGATAATGACCTTACCTAAACTTCCATGTACACGAACCATTTTTGAAGATAGTTACCTTCCCGCCTGTCACATTCAGATACTTATTCCTGAGCATTTGAARTCCTCAAGGTAATTTTTTCTGCTTTTTTTTTTAACTTCACTGATTCAGTCTTTCTTTTTCCTTCTCTGTATTCAGAATATGTCCAGTGAAATATGAATCACTGAAATAAATTATGCACAAAGCATAAAGAGTTTTCATGCCGATTTTTTAGGCATCGGGTACCATTTATTTCGACATTTTATGTTCAGTGTTAAAATAGTTTGGATAAAAGGTATCCACAGTGCAGACTTGTTTGTAATAGATGTATCTTTAACCAAGAGACGACACTGTGTTTATCCTAGCTGTCATTGATTCTATGGAATATTGTACCTCTAAAAAAATGATGAACTGTTGAATAAAACATGGCATATGGCAGCTCAAAAATATGTTGCTAATTATTACCTTAAATTTAGTGCTAAAGAGAACTTCTGTTGCCTCTTTCCTTCTTCCTCTCTCTTCAGATGTAATTAAAATGTAGTATAATTGCAGGGCTTTTTTTTTTTTTCTTTTTAGTATTTTTTTTCGTGTTGCATAGGCTTAGAAGGATGGCAACAAAAAGCAAATTCTTTTCAACACTGAACACTAATGGGAAGAGCTCAACAGAAGTGATAGCCACAATCCCACTGACATTAATAGGGCAACTTTCCCCCTGCCAGTCCTTTTCTGTATTCCTTATGAGATGAACCTTTGTAACTTACCCATTATTTTCCTCACAATTAACAACTCATTTCTCTGGGCASATTCACTGAAATAAGTGTGATCTCAAATGGAGAGTCTCATTTTGCTTTAAATTCAGACAGAAAAAAGAGTATTTGATGTCTTTGAGTCTCTTTATTGTATTTTCTGTAGTGAGTATGGACGTGATTCTTCAGTATATAAATTTAATATGAGAAAGTGTATTTTTTATAACTGTGAAAATACACTGGCAGAGAATGCAGTCCGAAAGTGCTTCATAATATATAAATAACTAATAAAAGTCTAACGAGGGCTTCACTGTACTGACATGTAACACAGCCAGGAATGACTGATTCACATTTCATTAGGAAAGAAAAAAAAGAAAACACAAAAAMCCCTCAAGACACATTTGATTTTATCAGACAAAAGCTGTTATGTTTTGGTGGATTATCTCCTTTGCTCTTTTAATATTAGCATTAAATATAAAGACAGGTTTGCTATTTAATTGTCAAAGAACTGTGAAATGCAACTTAGAAGGGTACTTTTTAAAATATATGCAAGAATGGGGTTGCATATGCAAGAATGATAATTCTTAGTGTCTTTCAGTTTATGACACAATGACACCAAATCTGCACCTGTCAGAAGCAAAAATCATTTTTTGCAACAATATTTTGTTTTTCTTTCCAGTGACTTTATCCATTCTTATCTAATGTACTCTTATAAGAGCACAAAGGGATATGYGCTCCTGTTTGTATTCTGAAGTTTTGTTTGGGTCAAGTTTAACACAAGAATAGTTGATGCCTCTGGAGGAGCTGACAATTGTGAACGTTTTACCCTAGCTTAGTTTTACCCAAACTTCTGTAACACATGGATTTTTTCAAAATTGTTGTTAAAATAATGTCTGCTATGAAGTTTAGGTTTTCCAGTGTGTGTTTCAGGGACAATATCTCTATTGTCTCCAAACTGAGAATTGAAGAAAAATCTAAGATGACTTTGTCATTCAATACAACTGTAACTGCAGTACTGTATCTGAAATGAGATAGCTATATTCCTTGCAGGATTATGGATCCTTACAGGATTCCTTACATGATCCTACAGAAAGCAGGATTACTTCTTGTTTGCTCTGTCCCCACTACCTATATCTTATTTGAGCATCTCTAGCTCTGCAATGATTTCAAAGCATTTTTTCCTTTTTTTTCTTTTTCCTTTCCTTCCCTTTCCTTTCCTTTCCTTCCCTTTCCTTCCCTTTCCTTCCCTTTCCTTCCCTTTCCTTCCCTTTCCCGTCCCGTCCTTTCCCGTCCCGTCCCTTCTTAAAAGCTGGCTTGTACTGTTCCTCAATACTGGAACTTGAATACTATAGGATCCAGAGTTTTATTTAATCACAACAGAATATGTAGCAGAGAAAAAGAGAATTGGTACTACAGATTCGTGCAGCTGGTGTAAACATTCTTCAAGTCATGTTACCTTCAATGCGAGATTATTTCATCACACTCTGGACAGCAATGTATTAGTATACTTCCCATGTGATATGGAAATTATCTGTACCAGAGAATCACGAATCTGAAAAAGATTTAAGTAAATGCAAAACAACTAATCTCAACTTCATTTCTTCTTAGATACAGACTAAACTCTCAGAAAGTTATTCATATAACACAAACTGAAATACTAGCATTAAGAAAATGATAGAAAGTTAGGCAGATATTATAAACTTAGATTTTGTCTGAACAAATTTCTGACAAAAATCTCTCATGCTGCTAAGTTTCTGCATAGCCGATTTGCTGAATTATAATCTCTCAACTCGCTTTCATATGGGAGAAAAAAGTGGATGAAAAGTGGAGAATTGCCAATAGTGGAGAAAATAAACACACATAAAAAAAAGGGGGTTCTGGGATACCTGGAATATTTTAAATTGATCAGCCTTCAGTACGCAATTCCGTGAATCATAACAAAGATGGTCCACAACTATGGAAACTTGTCCATGTTTTAAAAACATGATAAAGAATTTTCTGGTCACCTTCTTTCCAGTCAAAAAATTTGATGGCTCAAAAAGGATCAATGCTACCCCTGGCTTATTTTGAAATGCTACACTTATTTGAATGCTCTCTTTTAGATAGAAATGGCMAATGAAATGATCAAATACTATATTTAGTATTTCTTCTGCTGCAGAAGTTGTATGAAATGGATTGAGATGTGGCTGCAGAAGTAGGAAGAGGCATTTCCTGATTTGACTGTCTTAAATTCGGATTGATATCATATAAAAATCTCCTTTTCTCCCCTCAGATTTGATGGTAATTTGGAGGTCAAAAGTTAAAAATCCACAGCTTTGAGGGAAAGGTTATGGATTTTTTTATCATTATTATTGAAAAATGCTGGTAAGAAGTTTTAAAATTCTTCAGTAAAGGCAAAAAATACAATGAAAGAAAGAAAAGTGCTTGAAGCGCTGGTTTAGGAAAAAAAAAAGAAAAACAAACACAAATATATATATAAACATCAGAGACTACAMTACGTAGTCATGTGACAACAAATAAATTGCATGGGAAGTGATGATTTGCACTAGTAAAGTTTGCTAGTTGATTTGCACTCCACTGCAGAGGGAAGGCCAAGGCTGTGAGCATATCTGGCAATAGCCCAATCTTTGTTGTACTATTTTTTGTTTCTTTCTTTGTTTTTAGCTGCTTCTTTCAGTTATAGAATTCACATCCTTTTCCTCAATAATTTGTAATGTAAAATGAGTTTGAAAAGGAAAAGAATTTTGAAAGATTTATAGACTAGATCTTCACCTCAGCCCTTTTCTSTCATCCCTTCTAAAATTTAAGGATAAAACATCATAATTTGCAATGAGTRCATTGTCTTTCAGCTCATTTCGTTCAGAATAGATTCCTTGGATTTCCTTCTGAGGAAAGCTATAGGGAAGACACTGCTGGTTAGCCTTCAGACTTGAAGAGCTTGTTTGCTAGTTTATAAGATGCCAAACAAAGTTTAAGACTTCCCAGGACGGAGATCAAATTGAAATTTTCTGCTCAGAGGAGAAGGCAAAAAAAGGAATTATTCAGAGCAATTTGATTATGCAGCTGTCTCACAGCAGATTTGGAGTCAGAGAGGAGGATTGAAAGGAGATTGGAGATAGGTGAGATTTTAGAACAAGGCTGAGTGGGAAACTTTTAAGGATAAGTCACTGCAATCTCCAAGATTTTAGTATAGGAGAGAGAAGCTGGAGGTTAGTAAARTTTTGAGGTGGCTGAGACCTACTCCAGCCCTCACTGCACTGGGATGGTCAAGAGGGCAAGAGAGTCCCACTGCTTTGGATGAAGGGAAGGGAAAGGTCAGGCATGACCTAGTTCTGCTGCTGCCAGTGTGTGCATCGGGCAGGCTGTAGTGGGGCKTGCTATGAGACAGGAAGAGGCCCGAGATATCCAGGGTTATTTGGATACCCCTGGTTAGCTGCAGCTTTCCAAAACACACCTGCTTCACTTCCCTCTGAAGCTGCCTCTGTATGGGGGAAAGGAACCGGCAAAGTGCCCGGTGATGAMAAATTTAGGGTTGATTTGGCTTTATTATTATTTTTAAGTAATATATATCAAGAAACACAGCTTGCCTAATTTCAAGATGGTAATATCCCCCGTCTTGCATCCATTCATCTTTTGTCCTTATTTATAAATTGCTTATGTGTTTTAGTATAAATGAAATGCAACATCCAAAAGATAAGAGTTCTGCTCTCAGTTGRAGTTGATACAGATTAAGTATAAATATCAATTTTGCAGGAGAAATGTTAATTTTAAAATACTTATATATTCAGAGGCTATGAAAATTAGAAAAAAKCCTTTATTAAAACTGCAGAGATCTACATTTGTATTATTCTGTACTGGTTCACAATRCAGGAACTTTTTTAAACACTCAGTGACCTCAGCAAGCTTAATCATATATTACCTTGCCATATATAGTATATTTCCCTTGATTTCTTTAAACTTTATATCAATGAGATAGAATATTTAGATTATGGCAACACCAAGCATATTCAAAGTACATCATATTTCAAATAAAAAAAAATAATTGAACCAAGAATATTTAGTTAAGTGAGATTAAAATAGGTATAATGGATAATCTTTCAGCAAAACTATTTCAAGAGATTAAGTTTCCAAATAAATACTTCTAATGTGATGGCTGGATTCCATGCTTTGAAAGATAAATCACGATAACAGAAACCATTATTTTTGAAACTTAAAATATATATATATATATAGTCCTCAGTGAAGAAAATGGGATCTATTGGTCTCTTCATTTGTTTCAGGAGACTACATGACTACAATGAAATGAATGTTTATATTATCACCGGAGACCAAAAGATATTATTGCATGCACTATTGCAATGGATAGTAATAGCATGCTAACTCTACTCTTGCAAGGACATGCAGCATCCAGTGTGCACTTCTTTGCTACTGAGGGACCCAGCAATTAAATAGTATCTTTAATCCATGTAAATGAGATTTGCTTTTAATACATTTTAAGTATGAAATATGTTGTTATTCTTTGCCRTACAAATTGCTCACACGTAATAGCAGTTTTTGCAGCTGCCTCTCCTGATTTCTTTGAGAAATGGAAGAAGTTCTGCCACAAACACATAAATTTTTTTAATTAAAGTCAAACCAACTGAGACTGATGGTATCTAAGTTGGTAAACAAATATATCACTAAAGATATTTTTTAACAGTAGGAGTAACTTGTTAGAGCTTCAACTGAATCAGAAGCCAGAATTTTAGTGCTATTTTCACTTGGGCTATTGTGTTCAGCAAAAAAGACTGTCATCTAACCTGTGAAAATATATTTCTGCATAAAATCTGTCTAAAATACGTCCTTACRTCTATTTTTTCATCAGCAAATTCCTTGATGAAGATAAAAATAATTATTTTCTATTCTTGATTAATTTATAAAAAACTATTCAGCATCTACTTGTAACTCACTTTGAATATATTTTGAACCTTAATGTCTTTGAATTCTTCCGTTCAATCAAGAACAGTTTGGGTGGCAAGTCCTAATATCTTTCCAGGTATATACTAATGCAAAATTCATGGAGATAAATCAGTGTAGAACTCACAGGAGAGAGCTGCAAATTAGATCCAAAAGAGATGAATGTGTAATCTTCTCAGATGAAGATCTTACGGGAAGGAATATYCACCCACCCTTGAATTTACCAAAGAAGGAACAAAATAAAACTCGTAAGTCAGATCACACAACTCTGGTATTTCACTAATTGCTTATAAAAACTGTACAAAGAGAGCACTTGAAAGGAAAGTCTTTGTATCAAATATTCTTATACTGGCTTATAAATAAAATGGAGCAGAACATTACTGCCACAATGCCATGAATACCTTCTTTCATGATCATGAGTATGATCAGTTCCTTTTTTCTCCCTTCACTTCCTCGAAAATGCTGCTCTCATGCATAAGTTATTTTCTTATTGATAAAACTTTCTTACACAGGCTTGATATTTAAGAGGAAAGGCAAAATGGCATTTCTTGGTGAGCCGACAATGTGCGTGAGTGTTAATAGAAAAATTATTCCCAGAAAACCAAGCTAAGCCTTTTATTTTTTGCTTGGAGTAAGATAGTTAGCTTCATTGTTGTCACAATAAGCTATGTAGCATATTACCTTAGTGTGAGAAGGATGGGGCTGGCCTCTCTTCAGTGGTGGCCACTGTTAGAACTAGAGGAAACGACCACAAACTGAAGCATCAGAAGTTCCACAGGAACTTAAGGAAAAATTTCTTGACATTGAGGGTGACAGAGCCCTGGAACAGGCTGCCAAGAGAAGTTGTGGAGTCTCCTTCTCTGGAGATCTTCCAAACCTGCTTGGACAAAATCCTGTCCCACATRCTCTAGGTGACCCTGCGTGCACAGTCGGAGTTGGACCAGATGATCTCTAATGGTCCCTGCCAACYTTAAGGATTTTATGATTCTGTGATAATATATGCATAAATTCATGATATGTAATTTCAAAGCTAGATCTACATGTGCTTAAGATAGAAACAGATTTTCATTACTTTCATACTGTATTCCAGTGTCCTTTTAATGTCTCACACACAGAACTGCAGCTGGATTATCAGAGCTGCAGAACAATCAAAAGATTCCCTAAGTACTAAGCGAACAATAATACTACATGCCTTAGGTGTCTTGCAGTTTGAAGCCTCTTATGACTAATGAAAAACTTTTTATAATCACTCCCCGATAGCTAACATCATATTCTACATAGTGCTTCAGCATGTACTAGCTCCTCACATTACAACTGRTGCTAATTATATCGGTCATATAGCTGGCTTATTAAATAAAGGGGAAGATATTAAAGCTTACGGCCCTTTTTGCACAGCAGCAGATCCCTAAAAAAATATGGTGGCAGAGAAAAGAATTTTACTGAGAAAMGTATTGTGAAGTCATGAGAAAATGAACTCACCAAAGGCATACAAGAAAAGAAAAGGAAAAACACTACTAAWAGTGTAACTGTTTAGCAGGATCAAGGACACAGGAAAAGAAAGTACTGAATGGTGAAAAGAACATGAGTAGTGAAAAGTGTCTGGAKTCTGGAAACTGAAATTCTGCAGCATCGAGGCCCACCGTGTTCCAAAGAGCCACAGAAGATGATTCTGTTCTTTCTGATTGACAACAACTCCTTACTTAGCATCTCCTCAGAGTAGTTCTTAGTAGTAGTTATTAGTAGTGAGTTATTAATGCTTAGCCTAATAGCTTATTAGTCGTAACTTTCAACTRCGAGTATAGGCTAATACATAACTGCTTTGTTGTGATATAATAGGCCCAAATACAAGCGATCAAAGGGAGGGGATTATACTGGATTTACCATGAAAGCATTTAAATGCCAGTTGATAACTTGCAAAACAGTACTCCTACACTGCCACCAGGCATCATTATTAGTATATATCCATTGACTATGTCACATTCCTATTTAATGAATGTGACTTGATTAATTCCACAAAGAGATAAATTCATGAATATATTGCACTGACTTGGTGAAAGGTCCCATATCTATATTGATTAGAAGAATTTCAGTGACAGTGGTGCTAACTTTATGAGCTGAAAATTGGCAGTTGGTAGCATTTGGTTTTCTAGCAAATTGGCAAAGCATGAAACAACAATTTATGATCACAGTGATGGCATCCTGTTCACAGTGTCATAGTGAAGTATTTTGCTGTTTATGCTGTCAGATTTTCTCTGGCCACATTTGGTACAGACTACTGGTCACATTGTCAAATAGCGAGCCAGGAAAAATTCCAAGTTGTCTGATGCCTGCACAACAAACAGAGCAGAAATCAACTCTAAAATACTAAATCTATGTCATTCAAYGTGGCAGCCAGAAAGACAGCTGGATAGTAAGTAAGCTTGTTAATTGCTTATGTTCAAATACAAAATCATATAAAGTGAAATGTCTCAAAGATGTACTGTAGAGTAGCCTTTCCAAGAACCTCTGTTGTGTTGAGGATGGCTGTCAGAAGACTTTTGATGGGACTGGCTCCTAAAGATGACAGTGTGACAGACGCCTTCTAGCATGTGGCTATCCCAGTGCGGAACTCATTGCTGGCTGTTTTGTTTTACTACTGACCACGACAGCCTGAACCTCAGCACAAGGAAAGCAGATCTTCTGCTCCAGCCATACCCAGGGAGAAAGCTTGTCCCATCAGCCTTGAGTACGGGCAGCACAGGAAGTCATGCCGAAAACAGCAAAAGTCAGCGTAACTTCTGACAGATTCAAGCAGCACGTCTGGAATTAAAATGGCAGCTGGCTTCAAAGACACATTAATGTACTATGTGTGGCTGTTGTCACCATTCTGTGTGTTTGCAGTACTTGGACAATTTGGCACTTTTCACATCAAGCCTTCCAGCTAGTTCCATGTGAGATGTCTTTCTGCTCCTGGTGGTGCTAAAACGTAAGGCACGGTAAGATCCCAAGCAGTAGTGAAGCAGTCTTCCTCTAGGGCCGAGCTACTCTGATCCAAGTATCTGATGCTTATCTCAGAAAAATGGTTGCTCAGAGCTATTTTCTTATTTTAAAATGTGTGAACAGCTGAGAGGTCAGCCGTGGATTTTTAACCAGACATGCTTAAAGCAAATCTCCAGCTTTAGAGGCATTAACTCTACAGCATGGGACACTGCAGCTTAAAAAAAATATTCTGCCGTGCCAGTGATTATGAGCTGATACTGTCAAAGTCAATGAGCAAAAATGACTGACACTGTGCGGCACCAAACATAGCAAGGGCTAGCAAAAGGCTACTGCTCACACATGTAGCCCTCTTCCTGACCAAAAAAAAAAAAAAAAAAAAATTTAAAAAGCAGGAATAGATTTCACCAAATTATCCACAAAAGCTGAATCCTCATATGATTAACCAGACTGAGAAGAATATTTCTGCTTCTCCATGACTAGAATATACAATAGAAAGTCTCCTTCCATATAATAAAATGAGAGTTATTTCCCATAGTTATGTGAAAAATTGAAACCTTTTGGTCAGAAAAAATTGTTGAGGCACTTTTTTTTCCCATGAGACTTTTCTCAAGAAAGATGAAATTGACTTCGAAACCTGGTCTCYAGAGAGGAATGGAGAACATGGCAATATTTTAAAATCATATTTCCAAGTTGTCAACTTTTTTAAAGTTACTGTTCAATTTTCTGCCCCGAAATTAACCGCAGAAAACTGACATAAATTTACATTTACAGAATAAATACTCCATAGAAGAGGARAAAATATTGGGGGGTAATTTTAACACAGTCTTTTCAATAAAACTGGGATTTCCAAGCACTGTTCTTTCATAGGTCATTTCACAGAATCACAGAATGGTTGGGATTAGAAGGGACCTCTAGAGATCATCTAGCCCAAYTCCTCTACTCCAGCAGGGACACCTAGAGCATGTGGCACAGGGYGGCATCCAGACGGGTTTTGAAGACCTCCRGAGAAGGAGACTCCACAACCTCCCTGGGCAGCCTGTTCCAGGGCTCTGTCACTCYCACTGTCAAGAAGTTCTTCCTCATATGGAGATGGAAGAACTGTGTTTTAATTTATACTCATTACTCCTTGTCCTGTCACTGTCCACCATTGAGAAAAGTTTGACCTCATTCTACAAAGGAATTAGACTAGGATCTTTAATAAAACAGGWTTCAGCTTCTTAGCCAATGGTACTCCGACAACATGTTAATTAAATAACATTCTTAATTAACCTATATGCTACATTACACTTTGCTTTTTCTCTCTTGGTCTCACTTTTAACTTGTTATATCTCCTCTGCTTGTTTTTTGGGCAACACACTGCTCACTAGCCTTTGCTCAAGTCCAAGATGATAATTCTGAGCAATGAATTTCTGGTATTTGTTCAGCAGTCTCAATCAAACATGCAGTTTGTGGCTCAGTAGTTTAAAAACTGCACTAAAATTAAATATCTTCTGATTGCCAATCTTCCTGTTGCCTTAGCCAGATTTTCTAATGCCTGTTTTAGCTTTTTTATACATGGAAGGAAAATATTAAAATACATAAAAGTGCCTACTCAGRAGGAATATTAGATTTTCTTGGCACACATTTATAAAGTATTTTAACATAAAAAAAACATAATTAAGGATAAATATTAATGGTCTTCTAMAAGTCATTAGCTATAGACAGCATACATTTCTAAAATACATTTTGAAAGAAGCTCAAACTGATTCCTAACAGGTGATATGAGTCTAGTCTTAATGGTTCCCAAGCTCTTAAACTTCTGTTCAATCTTAYGCTAGTCTGAGCTTCTGTGAATTTCCATTGCTTCTAACAGCAAAGAACTCTGAATGACTAACAGTACAATGATCCTTGGTTCTCTCAGGATTTAGCTTTAAACCAAGTTATGGTGCTGAAGCAAATGCAAACACAATGTGGAATATAACCAGACCGTAGCAAAGCAAGTACCTTTCAGAATATATTCTGAAAGCTGAATTTGCTCTCTTGAAGASGGAAGGCTTGTTCAGTAGCACTACAGAGCTAATTATGCAAATAATCCTTTGAATGATAATAGCTAAACATTTTAATAATCAGCATAAAAAGAAAGGGGAAATACTGTCTCTACAAACACGTCCCCAGATAATCACCTAGTCATGATCTGGCATAGACAGAGGTGGTTGCTCAGCACATACCAGAATTAYGGACTAGGTTAAACAGTAAACAACAGGAGAATGTTCGTTCTAGGGAGAACTATCATACATAAGCTGATTTTGATGTTTTGATGTGTTTCTATTCCAAGAGTGAGAGTTTAAGACAACAATAAATTTAATAACAATTATTCTTGTATACAAATAATATATTTAATATTAAAAGCTAATACTGACATAATTTAACTACMTTTTTTTTTATTATTACTATTTGTAAAAAGACAATTAGGACTACTTAATATTCTTATGCCATTTCATTAATCAGTTTTCCAAGGGAAGATAATTAAGAGACAGAAATGCTTTAAATATCAAATCAGAAGTCAATAACATTTTACATACATTTCATTCAGGAGAAAAAAAAAAGGATGATATTTTTTAGAAAAGTGAAGACAACTTCACTCATACAATCACAATGTCATGCAGACATAGATTGACAGATTCTGGAAGTCTGCAGTAACAGAAGAGAGGAAATGTAATGTTTCCAATGCTTACCTTGTTTTTAAAAGCAATCAGTTGTTGGAGCTGTAAGTCGATATATTCTCTGATTAAATGACTGAGCACTCACTACTTTGTTTATAGAAACGTAGCCTGGTAGAGGTTATTAATTAGAAGATTGTTTCTAATGTTTGTGGGAATGAATTCTGAAACAGCTTCCAAGTAGCAAGAGTGGAGGAACCAACCTGCATAAAGTTGAAGTAGATTTTGATAAATTTATGCTTGGAGGAAGGTGATGACCTAGGCTGGAAACTGCATTCTATGACCTAGGAAAATCTTTTCATCTTCTATTCACATAAAGAGAATGTACTGGGATTTTTAATCTATTCCTAATATGTCACCTGCTGGTAGCCAACCTTAAATACTTTAAGAAAGCAAGTATACTTAGAAAAGGCAACATAGCTTCATATGTCCTGGCCTTAGATGGCTAAAAGTCACAAAAGAATAGTTAATTTCTTTCTTATGAGGACATCACAAATCCTATGTTTTGCTAGTGACTATGAAGGCTGCTTAGAGARCCAACTCAGAATTAGATGATTAACAAATGTTTGTCTGGTTTTGATAGTTTAAACATAAGAATCCCCCTGAAAACTAGGCACAATTATATAAAACTCAAGTCTGAATAAATGAAGAAATGTAAAAATACCAACAGACTATCTAAAGTTAGGGCAGATCATTGTTAGAAATACATTAAAAACACCTACAGGTGTTTGATTACACTTTAAAGTGGTGATCAGTTCTCATCCTATTCAGRTGACAGTGCAATCAACACCAATAACTGAGTTGAATTTATCATTAAAATTCTGTGATTCTGTGAAAATAAATAAATAAATAAATAAAAATTAAAAAAAAAWATATGTCTTCAAAGCCCAGAACACTTCAAATGCAGAAATTAATGTAAGTTCTTCTTTTATTTGTCACAGCCATGATTTTATGTAATCTAGTTGCATGTCAGTGTAACTTTATTGTCCTAAAGTAGACTGCCTTGAATTTATATCTGTGGAGAAATGATCTAAATTATATTGGTATCAAAGAARGGTACCCTACATAACTACTGAGAACTATAGCAACACCTCTTTTTGGATTAACAATGTAGTGAAATTTAATATTAAATATGTYATTACCTGACCAATATTATTTGGAAATGGTATGTATGCTCATGAATTGGAACGACTAAAATAAAATTAATCTGTATAGCAATTGATTTCCACTGTCTGCTCTTCAAAAGTAATTTAAAATTACTGACAGTGATTATTTATGCATGAACATTGTGGACAAACTGCATTATGCAGCTGACTGTCTAGTTGGTACACATTGTAAATCAAAGATGGGTTTGACAATACATGTAAGATTATTTTAGAAACTAATTACAAATTAACAAATCATAAATATGGATATGCCGCACATTACTGTGAAGAAATAGTGTTCTTTATGCTGAGACCAGGAAGATTCCTAGTCCTTACTTAATTCTTCTGGTTTCTGACCACTTATTGACTTCAGTGATATCTTTTAATGTTCTAAATTTTGTTCTTCAATGGAAAAGCAGCTTCTCTGGAAGTAACTGCTCCATTTCCATTGAATGAACTTGTTCTACTATCTCCAAGGACCATTTGTCACTTTCAGCACCCGGAGATGTATATAAAGAACCTCTGTCTCTATACTGTATCCCCCCAGTCCGTGACAGTGGCAGGTTTATATCAGCTTATCAATTTTGAAGTGTTACAGACAGCTATGCACTTTTTCCTGTTTTTCTGACCATGAGACAGAGTGGATTTTATTTATGCCAGTCCATATTTGCTGAAGTCCTGTAGAGCCATCATTATGAACAAAGGCTGAGACAGGTCCATCTTCAGTGCTTAGAGATTAATGAGATCACATTTAACCAAAGAACCTTAAAAGTAAGGAACCAAGAATGAGCCAATAGCTTGGTATATTTTCACTTATTCGTTTTCTCAGATTGAGAGGATTTTTATTATTATATTGAAATAAAGTAGATACTATWAATTGATCTTAAAAATCAAATCCTTGAAAAAGGAAGTTTAGATAATGTTATAACACAAATTTACCAAATTGAGGGGGGAAAAAATWTTTGAAGAGAATATGGACCAGTTTAGAACAGACTAATTCAGTTTAGACTGAATTGCAACAAAATTTCTATAGATAATCTTATTATCTCTAGAGCGTACAGAAGATGAATACATGGATGAAAAATTCTGTAAGGAATTACGTACAAAATGGAGTCCTGAAAAGAATGGGCAGTCCACATTTCATGAGGAAAATATGCTGTCAGGAAATCCTTYGAAGACCTAGATCTTTTCCTGTGTTTCTACTCTGAGATGTGCTCATCTGGACTTCCATATCAAATCCTGTAAGATCCAGCCATCCTGCTTCAAACCTGGATGGTATTTCAGATTCATTACCTTTTCCAGATCAATCTCCATATACATTACTACAACCATCAAAATATTTTAAGTTTCTATGTAAAATAAATCACAAGAAGATGTATAAATTTCACTTTCAACAAGTCTTAGACAAGCTGCTTAACTTCTGACTCGTGGTAAGTTCTCAATAAAATGCTTGCATGGTGGCAGGACAGGCATCAGATACAAGACTAACACTCTTATTCAGTCATATGTGCGTACTGCATTCAGACATGGCTTAACAGGCAACCTGCTTAACTAGCTTGTTATTTCTATGGAATTTCTCCTGTAGTCATACTTGAATATAATTCATTTTATGTTAATTTTTCTGTTGCTTTTCTCACCTTACTAAAATATTACAATCTAACTGGTGTGAAGACTTAAACTGATAGGAGAAATAACATTTGCTTTATTATTATTATTATTATTATTATTATTATTAATTGAAAGTTCTAGGGAAATATGTACAGTCTAGAGAGGTAGGTACCACAATCCCAGAAATAGCTACCACTTGACATTACTGAGCTAATCTTTCTAAATACATAATTATGCTTTTTTAAAAGAGTTCTGTGAAAGCAATATTTTTGAGGTAGTCAAAGTTCTAGAATGTGATACCTCAGATAAACAAAAGATGTAAGTGTAATATCCGCTTATATATTTAGAAGAAGTCAATAATGTTGGTGGTTCTGTATAAATTACAGAGAACCTAACTGATATACAGAAAATGTATAAATTGCTTTAATCTACTTAAACTCAAGACACTCTTAATTATAACCTTGAATTTATGGAAAATTAATTAACTAGAATCAGATCTGAGTTAAAAAAGGAGCTGACAATTATTTATATTCAAGCTATTTCAATCATTTTTAGAAATTTCTTTTGATACTAAATTTGGCACATACTGTCCTTTGTATTTATACAGTGAAATAACTTTCTTAAATCACTTTGGACTAGAATTTATATTTTATCCTCTTCACTCTGCCAAGATTCAGAGGGCAAACAGTGCCTTATCAAATTTACTTATTTATTAGAATTTATCCCCTTACTCATAGCAGAGATCAAATATTAATTCTTTTGGAGACTAAAGATCCATTTTATGCTTTGAAAAGTACAGAATGTTTTAAGGTATTTGATAGATATAAAAGTGTAAGGTTAAAGATAGCATGATTTCATATTTTTAAAAATTTGAATTTGAATTGAAAGCCATTGAATACTTCTCTAAAATATTCTCTTTTTGGGACTTTTATTTAATAAAAATGTTACACTACATATGTTATTATTTTCCTGCTTTCATTGCTTCAGCCCTGAAAGTTTTCCTGCAATGAAAAGAAGATGGCTTCTCCTGCAAAGAAGGCTCATTAAATTTCCTTGATTGCAAAGATACTATATTTTATCAAATATACATTGCGATAAGAATTATTCAGCTGAAGTGCATTTCTTGGGAACTGGTTGATATGTATTTATGCATCTTTAGGCTGGTGGGATTTGTTTTGTCTGGCTCCACTTGTAAGGCTCAAGGTGAGCACCTGGGATTCAAGGCTTCTATGTCAGAGAACAGACACAGCAAGTGAAGTATCTTGACAGCATTTTATCTCAGTCTAAAACAAATATTTAAGATAGGTGAGTGAATTGAATTACTTTCTGGTGCATTTTATCTCTTTCCATGAACTTTAGAGGAAGTTAAACTGACAAACCAAGGGTGAACACCTCAGTGCTATTACTCCTGTAAAATGCTCTCCAAATTTTTAGGATAGTTATTCATTATCATTATTCTTTAGGTATTTCATATTGACCATTTTTTTTTCTTAAATGGTGCATTTTTCAACAAGGCCCAGTCTTCAGGTTAATTTTTAAACTTCAGGTTAAAATTCAGGTTATTTTTTATCACTGATTTTTCTCAATCTCTTAAGAAAACATGAAGATCACRTCTCAGTGTGACGTATCATTTTCTGTCTTTAATTTTCGTGATTTTTGATAATGACTGAGAAGCCTCTCTCGATATGGAACTTTCAAATAAAAATTTACAACTCTTAATAGGAAAGGAAGTTTGAGAGGAAGAGATTATTATGCAGGGAGATTCCTCATCAGTTATGTATAAAGAAGCAATGTTGCTCTGGCAAGAAAGTGTTGGTGCCACCATCCACAAAAGAAAATGTTGATAAAAGAACTAATAATGACTTTCATGATACTGACACTTAATTATGTCTGATATGAGTGTGGCAGAAGGATTACATGAAAGGGTATCAATATTGTCACATGGAGTCCATCAGTTACTCCACAGAAAAAAATCAGAAAATTGTACTGAAGTGCTTCCAGAGACACATCTTTGAACCTAATAACCTATGATTAAAGTAGAAGTAGTGACACTTCCAGAACACATCAATTAGACTGTAATCTATTGCTGTTATATTCGTGCTATCAGAAATAGTAGGAAAAAGGCCATTACCAAAATTTCTCTATACAGTTTTAGACAATATTAGAAGGCAAAGAACGGAACAACTTTGACCCTAATAAGCATACAAAATTAATTCCATTAGGCAAGAAGGAAGGATTCTCAGGAATAACATGAGATCACTACGATTTTTCTGAAAACAATTTCTCAGAAGTATCAGTAGGAATTATAGAGTTCTGTCTCTATAGACAGAACTCTGTAGAACAGCTTTAATGTATAACAGGTAAACTCATGGTGTAATGACATTTATTTCTAGGCCTACTTAATAGTTTTGCATAAAAAAACACTGATACCTCATGGTCACAATACAAGAATAGTAAATCATTTCTAGATTATATAACTGTAAATGAGTCCAGTAAAGGATTCAGGCATCCAGCTACGTAGAACCTGTAGTCCAGAGTGGTAAGGCTTCCTGTACAGAGCAGTCACAAGGTAGAGCAGCAAGCATAAAGGCATCTCCAGCTCTAAATATTACTGCTCATTTCAGTAACATTTTCTACCTTTATCCATCCCGTATCCTCTTTTATCAATAGTTAATAGAAAATGAACTTTATCTTTTCCTCATGTTTTTCTTTTATAGAATAAACTCAATCTTTTCCTCATTTTCTAATGTCAATTCTTTTGGAGAAAATTGCCAAGGAACAATCTGTCAACCTTTCCTGTCACTGACTGCTTTCTAAATAGTGAGCATTGAAATAATCCCCACCAGGAACTACTGAACTGGCTTCTCAGTGTGCTAGAAGTAGAGAGAAGAACGGGAGGAGAGAAAAAAAAAAAAAAAAAAAAAAGACAAACTCTGAAGAAAAGCATATTTTTGTGACAGTAATCCCTGCAACCCATGAATACATCTTCTAGACCATCTATTTCAATTAATACAGAGAGATATCAAAGGCTACAGGCTACTTCTGGTTCACCACTGAATTATATTAATATCTTTTACTGACAGACAAAAAGATGATGGATAAAAATAGGTGACAGTTTCCTTAATATTGCTCCAGACAGATGCTGGATTGAAATAAACATTGCTTTGACCTTAGCATTAATTGACTTAGTTGCCTACATTTCTACAAAAGTAGTATTTGGAGATCAGAAATTAGAGCTAGTGAAAGTGTAATTTAAAGTATATAGCCCTTTCATTTCTTTTCAACCTTACATAGCTTCACCTTGGACACAGCTTCTCATTTAGTATGTTTTGATACTGYCTGAGGTACACTCAAGCTCTGTTATTGCAACATTAATGACATATAGTTGAAGATGAAATGTGCATAAAAATATAATGCTGCAAGAGGCATGGTCTACCGAGAGATCTTTGTAGCATTCCTGGTACCATATTATCAKCTAGTAATTCCCAATATTGTTGTCTGACAAAATTAAAATTGTTCATGTGGTTATTTTAGAGTGGCAGACAAGGCCAGTGTATGATGTATTATATACCTTGAGTGGCTGAGGCAGAAACTTTATCTTCAGGTTTGGCTGTAAGCTCATTTAGTGCTTTRTATAATAGTAATGACCACAAAAACACCAACAAATATACCATGGCTCTGCTAACAAGAAGTTACTGTCAAATATAAAAATGTGAAGACCAAAAGGAGACTTGCCCTTAAGCTAAAGTTTGAAATATTGCGAGTAGCCCGGACTGCAGGTGATCCATTTAGTGTCATTCACAGCTCATAATAATTCCACAACTGCCTACATAGTATATATATATTTGACCTCATTAGTGATTGCCTAGAGTGAGCCACTGGTACTGACTTTAATAGTGAACTAAAAGGAAGTAATTCAACAGGAGTGGCATTGTTTCTCTTTTCTTTTGGTTTGTGTTTTTCTTCTTTAGGGGAGGTGAGGAGGGAAGCAAAACCTTAAGCCAAGTATTTTGAGTAGGATTCCTGTCTTTAAATGTCCACATTATTTATAGACAATATACCTCAGAGGCAGTTTTCTGAACTCCCTTTAAATCAAATGGAGAGACATAGACACTTCCAGAGAACAATTCATCTGATTTCAGGGTGATACGAATTGTGCCCTACAGACACCTCTTCAACTGACTGTAAGGGAGAACCACAGAGTGAGTCCAGACAACCAAATATAGTCTGTCTTAAGTGCTGAGAGTGCCAGGGTGGTAATGTACCTCTCCAGAGCTGCAATGGAAAAAGACAAATGCTTAGAGTTATAGGAAGCTACGCAGTACAACACTACAGTTAATTTTCCATTGGGCATAAGGAGTAACTATGAATAAGGATGCTAAAAGGTGTGAAAGCAAAGACAGGTTAGGTGGAGAATGTTTTGGCTGTAGGACGTCTATGGTGAATTTTAAAAGCTCTGAAGGCAAAAAAAAAAAAAAATAAAAAAAAAAAAAAAAGAACAACCGTAGGATATTCGTTCCACTGTTCTTGAATACTCACATACACAAATACGCTAGAATCCACTTTTATATTATACAGTTAAAAATGTATAGAAAAAAGAAAAAAAAATTACTATCACTTCTTATTGTTATAGCTAACAGTTTATTCATAGAACACAACCTTAAATTTTGCATAATTACATTCACAGTATCATATAGTATAGGTCAAAAATCCAATGGTCCTCCTTACAGTGGGAGGTAAGATGAATTCAGGCATTATCATAAGATTTGGCTGATGCAATAGAGGGCTGCATCTCATTCTCTCTTCTCCTATCATAAATTATTTAGTACTGGCTCATGTCTACTTAATGTTTATTATTCAAGAACAGGTTTTTGTTGCTTGAGAATTTTGTGGTGAAGTATATACAAATAGGTAAAGATTAGAAAATAGGGAACAGAGGTATTGAGATCTATTAAATAATTAATATTAAAATTCTAAAATTAGTGCTTTGAATAGTGTTGATTTTTCCATAGGAAACACTAGCTATGAGTGATATTTTATGACGGATGAGTTTGAGTCTCACAGATGAGAACTTAAAGACATATTACACAAATGAACTATATATAAGAGGACCGTGAAATAATGACACTGGGAAAAACTGACAAAAGATCCATGTAGATGAGTACTGGGAGTGGGAGTACGAAAGAAAATTAAGGAGGATAATGTAAGAAGAACAAAATTATTTATAGCATAGAAGATCAATACATTTTTACATAAAGAAATTAAAAATCTGTGAGGGAAAATCTTCAGAGACAATGGCAATGTTGCCATGTAAAAYGACATTGTGAGTAGAAAACTTCACTCTTTCCCCCCATGTTTAGAAGAAAAAAAGATCCTTTTCCAAGAAAAAAAAGGAGTTATCTGTTTAAGATTCTATGCCACAAAGCTAGTTTTGCCTTCATGACTTTTTTGTTTTTCTTTCATAATACATCAAGACATGATCACACTGGGACTGCTCCTAACAGACAGTATGGATGACACTTACACAGTGCTCCCACCCTTCCTCCCGTCCAGTCCTCTAACACCATCACAGCAGGCTTGACATCCCCAGCCCAGCTCCATGGCACTCCCACTGATTGGGACCTAATGAGACATGGACACTCAATGGGAGAGACGCGGTGTGAAGCAGCTTCCTCCATGGACGTGGCAAGAACTGAGCAGGAGTGAGAAGAAGACGACTGGTGGTATCTTCCTTCACTACAAACCACCAAATGTGACTCCTGTTCTGTCCCTCTGGAGACAAAAGCTGCTACATGATTTGAACTGCAGCAGCTGTTTCAATTGTACCACCCCAGCCTTTTTTTCTCTCTACTTTGAGCAYTGCATATGACCATCTGCCAAATAGTTAATTAATCTTCACAGGTACTTGAAGGCTGGATACATTACTTATACTGAGGGATATTTCACATTTCAAGGAGATAAATAAGTCTATCTACAAAGTAAAGGAGAACTTTTTGAAACATGAAATCACAGAACTGCTCTGCCTGAAAATGGTCACTGGAAATTTCCTAGTCCAACTCCTTTGTTCAACGTAGGATCAGCTAGACAAGGCTGCTCAGGGCCACATCTAGTCTGGTTTTGAATATTTCCAAAGATGGAGACACTACCAACAATTCTGGGCAACTTATTTTGAGGTTTGACTAACATTGCAGTGAGAATTAATTAAACAAGCAACCAAACTTATTTTTAAATGGAATCCCTCCCTGTTTCCATTTGTGCCCACTGCTTTGCTTCCTGCCACTGGGCACTGCTGAAAAGAGTTTCCATCTTCCTTACTTCCTGGCATGAGATATTTTTAGACATTGATAAGATTCTTCCACATCTTCTCCAAGCTAAAGACTTCCAATTTTCTCATCCTTTCCTCATATGTCAGATGCTCTAGCCCCTACATCATTTTAGTGTCCTTTTGTTGGGTTTGGTTCATTTGCTCCATGGTTGTATCCTATTGGGWAGCCTAAAACTGTACACAGTGCTAAAGCATGGCCTTAGTGGTGGTGAATAGAGGGAAAAGATCACCTCTCTCAAACTGCTGGTGACATTTATGAGGAGATGAGAGGTCGCAGAAACTCTTTCTTCTATAGAAGGTGCTTGTGAGGGGGACAGAAATTTCCCTGAGAGACTAGCTTGTGGAGAAGGTGAAGTAATGTGCATAAACATCTCTCAAGCCATGACATCCACGATGGCATGGCACATGCACTACAAGCACACCAATAAAGGGAACCTCTGTCACTTTAAATAGCATAGATATAAAATGCAGATCCTCACAGTGATTAATATACTGGGTTATTTTCACCATACATTTAGCATTGCCAGATGCTTTGTTGTCACTCCCCTTTAGCTATGGCTGCCCACCTTCAGGATCAAGCTCTTAGTTCCTGGGAATGATGAATCAATAAAATTCTGAAGGCTTTCATCCAAAAGCATCATTTTGGTGGTAGTGGTAAAGTGCAGAAAATACATTTGTATTTCTTGTTTATTGGTTAAACATGTGATTTTTATTCTGCCTGAATTCATTTTCTTTCTATAGGAAACACTTCATCTGAACACTCTCTTAGAGAAACCCTGAGAGTTACTAGGTTTTTATTGGGAAAGTGGCCCTCACAACCCCCAAAGTGGGGCTATTCAGTATCTCTGAGGACTTGATGTAGCAATTACTTGCGTACTTAATTCCCTGTTCTTTCTTGTACCTATGATATTATAATTGCATTATTGAACCACCTGGGGCATAACATGTTCCTTGAATAGAAATAGACTAGAGTATTAGCCCTAGCTCTCTCCAAAAAGTATTTGTTTCTATGGAAGATAGTATTTCTTGTGTCATAATATCTTAAATTTAATTTTTCAGCAATGACTCTAAATGCCCTTCTATTCTTCAAATGTGTTAACTCTTCATGTTTTCATACTTTATTCACTATCTATTTATCTATGGCACTGTTTAACATTAGAATTACACACACACACATATATATGTATATAAAAACAGCATCTAGGAATTCAGTTTGCGTTCTTTTCATTTTTCTTGATGTATACATTCCTTTGTAGATATTTCCGCTGTAAACCAAAACAGAGAAGGGCTCAGGTAATCACAAAACTATACTAAATTTAGTAAAAGACAACAAATAAGAGGAGAAATGGTGAACATCAATTCTGATTTTTAAAGTTCTTAAAAAACTCAGAACAGTTATTTCCATAATTAATGAAATATGCTTCATTTTATTTCTCTGCCTGATATAAACACAAACAAGGTTTGGAACATGGTAATATTCTTTGACTTGTAATTATTTTATTTAAATTTATTTTTATCTGTATAGTGCCTATTTTGCACTTACGGCATAAACAATTTTTTATATTGATGTTATGCAAAAAAAAAAAAAAAAAAGAGATGTGATAGCATTTATATATATGTTCCAGTAATTAAGGAGTACCTCCACTGAAAATTTTGTATTAGTACAAATAAATTCAGAACAAACTGCAGTRTCACTGTATAATTTTGGGCGGTGAGAAACCTCATGAGGTTCAACAGGGGCAAGTGCARGGTCCTGCACTTGGGGAGGAATGACCCTGGACACCAGTACAGATTAGGGGTGGACCTGCTGGAGAGCAGTCCCGCAGAGAGGGACCTGGGTGTCATGGTGGACGACAAGTTGACCATGAGGCAGCAGTGTGCCCTGGTGGCCAAGAAGGCCAACGGGATCCTGGGGTGCATTAAGAAAAGCGTCTCCAGCAGGTCGAGGGAAGTGATCATCCCCCTCTACTCAGCCCTGGTGAGGCCACATCTGGAGTACTGYGTCCAGTTCTGGGCTCCCCAGTACAAGAGGGATGTGGAGCTGCTGGAGAGAGTCCAGCGCAGGGCTACCAGGATGATCAGAGGCCTGGAACATCTGCCCTATGAGCAAAGGCTGAGGGAGCTGGGTCTGTTCAGCCTGSAGAAGAGGAGGCTGAGGGGGGACCTGATCAGTGTGTATAAATACCTCAAGGGAGGCAGTGAGGAGGAGGGRGGCGGCCTCTTTTCAGTGGTGGGCAGGGATAGGACTAGAGGAAATGGCTTCAAACTGAAGCATCGGAAGTTCCACAGGAACTTAAGGAAGCATTTCTTCACTGTGAGGGTGACAAAGCACTGGAACAGGCTGCCCAGAGAGGTTGTGGAGTCTCCTTCTTTGGAGATCTTTAAAACCCGCTTGGATGCAGCYCTGTGCCACGTGCTCTAGGTGACCCTGCGTGAGCAGGGGGGTTGGACTCGATGACCTCTGAGGTCCCTTCCAACCTTCGGCATTCTATGATTCTATGATATACATGAAGTTTGTTGACTCTAAAATCACAGACAAAGGATTCTTCAAGAAAATCACAACATGTGTTTGTGTTCAAACAAACAGTGAGTCCTTGAGGACAATGTTATGAGCTATGGACTAAAATAGTCCTTATAGTCCTTTAGGATCATAGTCCTAAAACACTGCAGTCTTAACAAGAAGAGCATTGACTGTTTTATTTTTGCTCTTTTATTTTTACAGTGTCTCTAGAGAAATTAAAATAGCTATGCCTAGATTTAACTTTTATCTTTTCATTTCAAGTTGTTGCTTAAAAGAAAGCTCTAACTGGCCATTTGAGGAGAGAGTTACTTTCAGTGTCCTGCCCTCTAATTAAAGGGCTCAAAACTAATTAGAGACATAAAAAGACTTTAATGACAAGTTAAATAGGAAGTAGAATGAAAGGGGAAATAATCACCCTTAAAATGGGCTTATATTCATTTCAAAAGAGAGCTTTAATTCTTCAATTGGCTTAATTGATAAAGGTGTGATCATTTTTGCTCTTCGAGTTCTAATTTGAAGAGAGGACTCTTGGAAATATACCTGTTAATCAACTCTGTTAGACATTTGTGATTAATCTTACTTGTATGTCTCTAAGGAGTACATTTAGAAAGTGAGTTCTGATCTTCATTTAAATTGTTGTAGCACATGTTAGCTGAAGCACTGTAATGGTTCCTGCTTGAGGCTTTGAGACGCTAAATGACAAATGGGAACCATGCAACGCAATGAAGCAAAGATGAGAATAGCTGCCAAATTTATGACAACATGTGATTATGCATACACTACTCTTGCTTATAGATCCTGAAATAATTTCAGTAACATCTGGCAGTGAAATGGACTATATTTATCAATTTATTCTATCGGAGAAATTTGCTAAATTCAGTGGCATACATAGCTATTAAGATTTATTTTCAGTACTTTTAAAAATCAATTTTCTCCAGATAATTGTGGCTATGGTTCACTGATTTATATTGTTTAGTTCATTCTGTGCTGCCATGCTAGCACTTAAACGGTCAGAGTTTCCTATTCACTCAAGCTGAATGACACTTATTCATGTGAGTAGCTCAATAATTTTCATTTAAGTTTACTCCTAATAAATCTTTGTTGTTCAATACATTTAATCATTTATTTTGGGCTGTATTTGCACCTACAGTATATATTAGCTACTGTGATAACCTGAATATCTGCCTGGGAAGCTGTATAGTCTGGTCATAAATAAATAAATCCAATGTTCTGCTAATGAGTGAGTTTACTGACAGCAATCTTAAATGCAAATTATTTTGCATCCTTAGTTGTATTTTAAAAGCACTATAGGGAGTAGCAGTTTGGCAGAAGCTTACATTTGCTAACATTATGCTAACACAATAATTGCTGGAACAGAAGGATGTCTTGTTCATTTTAGCCATGTGAAAAAAAGTAACACTATTAAGTATCTYTTATTTTATATAAATGTGGAGAAAAACTGAGAGAGAGGTTGCTGAAGCTTTTAATTCCTGGGGGAAAAAGAAAAAAAATATTTTGTCTTGACAACTGAAGTGACAATTAAAAGAATAAATATCATTAATAAGCAGTCCAACTAATTCTGGCTCAAAGAAACTGTCTTTCACAACCTCTTACTTGACATTACCTTAGAGACACTCTCCAGCCTGCCCACACTACATCCATCTTTACTCCATTCTGTCATTTCAGTAATTATCACTGCATATGAATGTAATAATGCAAGAAAAGAGTATGTATCTCCCAGGAATTTTAAGAAGGACACCATAGGTAGCATATGAAAATTATAGAACTTTTTAGAAAACATAGAAATTACTAAATATTGCAGGGGTGCACACATAAAGTGCTTGGATATGTTACTGCTGTATCACATGGTGAAGGAACATATATTACAACTAACTACTACTTTCTTTCTCTAGTTAACTCATGTCTGGATGAGAAAGTGAGATAATATTCTTTTAGAAAATGGTAATTTTATATAGGAATTCTACAGATTTGGACATATGCAGAAATATTTAAACCTGAACACAGATTTCTCCCTTTGTATTTTTTGCAAACATATGTTAAGTATATGTTTTGCAAGTATATGTTACAGATATAACTGCGATTAAAGGTCACACAAGTGCATTTGCATACGTGAGATGAGATTTGTTCTTTTTTAACAACTTCTTTCCTGTGAGGTTGACAGAGMCCTGGAACAGGCTGCCCTGGGAGGTGGTGGAGTCTCCTTCTCTGGAGGTCTTCMAAACCCGCCTGGATGCCACCCTRTGTCCTGTGCTCTGGGTGTCCCTGCTGGAGCAGGGGGGTTGGACTAGATGATCCCCTCCAACATCAGTTTCTGCAATTCTGTGATTTGGGAGAAGTTAACTCCTTCCTCTGAAAGGAAGGAGTTAACTCGAAGGAGTTAACTCCTCTGAAAGGAGTTAACTCGATTCCCATCTATATTTATATGAGCCTATAAAGTAATGGTGACCTGAGCTACAAAGCAAAAATAGCTCAAAGGAAGCTTCTTTCTATCAGGGCTAATCTCTTTCTCCCTCTATTTTCCCAGAAAAGTGACTTTTTGCTTTTATGATTGTGCTATGTGGACAATGGATACCCCAGTGCCCCAGGCTTTGCTCAGAGTGCAAAGAGGCTGCAGACCACAGTAGCAGGGCTGAAGCAGACTGTATAGGGCCATAGTGTCCTTCACATTCACAGAGCTCCTGTAGAGACCATGACCAGCTTGTCACGGGCAAGCTGGTGACAGCTCTTGGGCTTGACACGGTGAATTTTTCTGGTTATTACTACACCACATCTGAATAGCCACTTGCTGCAGTAGTTTTTGTCTGCATAGGTAAGGAGCCTCCAATTTCATAAGTAGGGGCTTCTAGTTCTGCTTAAAGTTCGTCTCTAGAAAGTTTTAGCAATTGCTATACTTCAATACTTGAGGTGAAAGTGTTTAGCATGCTCATCCCACCTCAAATCCATGAAAAATATCCAGCAAAGATTCTTCCCTTTTCTAAAGAATAATACTATTAATACAAGGCATCAAATTTATTTAGTCTAAAATTCTATTATCCCAAATATAGATATAYTTAGGGTGATAAAGTATAAAGTATAAGTAAAATCTTCTATCAAGGTATTTGTATTTACAAACACAAAACCATTTTTTTTGTGTGAAAAATAAGTTTCTATTGCAGATGGTGACAGTTTTACAGTGTGGTGGAATTTCATAATCATCTCCTTATGCTGCCTGGGTAATATAGCTATTACCCTGATTTGACATGTGTCAAAATATCCCTATAGTGTCTGTCATGCTGGTTAATACACCTCGGATGACAAGCTGCCTTAGGTCTCCAGCAGCATGAGTGAAGAATATTAAGTGAGCATCATGTCAACTCTTAGTGCCATAAAGGTTACACTATGACATTTTATATAAACTTCTAATTTTCTATTATCACAGTAAAAATGCTAGAGACATATAAACATGTTTAATAATAATACTTGTATTAACCTAAGCTTTTTTTTTTTTTTTTTTTTTTTTTTTAACGCTTTCAAAATATTTCAGTTTGAGGGGAAACACTCTAACAAAGTTCAAAATTTGCCAGCGTTCTGCTTGAAACATTAGAAACAAGTTCATTATTTAAGGGTGAGAAAAGAACAATATTATGTGTGAATGAATTATCTGATTTTTGAATTTCAAAGCAACTAAAATCCRTGCATCAAGTCTGAGGTCAAAAACAGATAGAATCGGGCATTATTTCAGGTTTTTGAATCTACACCATAAAACAAGTTACAGTTTGGCTGATGGTCTAAGCAAACTTCAAAAGATTTACATTCACTAGCAAAAGAGATGGCATTTTCCTCAGAATAAAATACAGAAAAACATAAACTCTATGAGAATAACAATAAAAAGATCAGTTTTTTTAGAGATTGAAACATGAGGGTTCTTCTCTTCACAAGAATTTGTGTAACCAGAGTATTTTAAAGCCTGCTGAAACAACAATAAACATCATGATCACCATTAAAAGCATCTTGTCCTATGTATGCAAAGTTATCTTTAGATAGTTACTCCTCACGGTAGGCCTCAGAAGTGATTTAACTTTCTAGAAGTCATTGGATATGATAGGTTAGGACAACGATATTATGGCTTAACAGCTGGACTCTCTGCGTGAAACGATTACTGCCAGTGAGGAAAAATGTGAGCGATTGGATATAAGCCTAATGGAGACAGAAGGGACTGTTTTCAACCCAGAGATAATAATAGAGGGATATGATTTAATTATTTCTAAACTGACTAAAGCCAGTAAATCTTAATACATGTTAACTAGACTTGATTAAACAGAATAAAAATATTTGAAATGTAAGGTTTTAATTCAATGTTTTTTCAACGGAAGACATTTTATATTAATATGAATTCTAAAAGTATTTAGAACCATTTTTCATTATCCTTCAAAATCATTCCATTTTTCCATATTGAGAAATAAGGCTCATGTTTACTTCCGGTGTAAATGGACAAAACTCTACCAATATGCTATGATTTCATTTATTTAAATATGAACCAATTTCTTAATAATCCCATAAACCTTTAACTTTCTCTTGAGATTGAGAGAAAAAAAAAAACAAAGGAATTTAAACAATGAAGTGATTTATCCACAGTCCTGACTCAGGGTACTTCTTTAAGAAAATACTTTGCATAAATTATGCTTTCAAGATAATAATAGTAACAGTAATAAAATATATCTGCCCTTCACACATTAGATAATTGACTGGTATGTGAGCAATGTGATTAGTGACACAATGTGATTAGTCAGTGACAGAACCAGAAGTGGAATTCATAGTCATGCTAAAGAACTAATAACATTAGAAAGGTTGAAGTGTTGAGAGCAAATAAGAAAAGTTTGAGGAAAAAAATAAAAATCTTTGGAAGAATTGTCTTTCCTTCATAAGATTTAAAAAAWAATAATAATAATTTGGTCAACTTTTTCTGTGGAAAGAATCAATTCATCTTGTGAAGAGGAAGTCAGAGATCCCCTTGTATACTACTGCTCCTCGGTGATAGGCAGGACAAAGTTAAAAAAAAAATTGAAATGATAATTATATAATCATGAACAAGATAATGCAAATATTGATAATACAAATTAATGTGACCTTTAGATTTCCAATTGTAAGCAGAACTGGTTACATTTTTACACTCTGTATCTTCCAGTTACAGTAACACTGATCTGCCCAGCAAGACTGTATGAGTTTGTCTGATTCAGCTAAATACAAAAACAGTTTGTGTAGTACCACGTATCATTCCAGGACTAYGATCTACAGTAACTAAGTGTCCATCAGATAGTGAGCTTATATTCAAGAACCTATTTGAGAAAATATCCCCTCCTTGRCACAAATAAATATTATCTTTATTCTCTTTCTCTTTTTTTCCCTTTGCTTTGAGGAGAAATAATTTTTTGCAGAGACCATAAAATTTCCTAGTAGATTCAAACCAAGTAGTGAAACTACTAGTAGTTAATCTAGTTTTTTTTTTTAGAATCCAGTTCAGAACTTTATTAGTAAAAATAACTTCTGATTCTTTGTACAATATTAGGAATATTTCAGTGTTAAGAGATTCTTGTATAGTTCATTAAAGAAATGTTTTAGCATTTCATTCGTTCTCTCTTAAGAACAATAATTTTTAGTGCTGGGTTTAATAAAGGGTCTGTGTATTTACTGTTTTTGTTTGTTTGTTTGTTTATTTGGTTTTTTTTTTGTGTGTGTCTCGTTACCCTTCTAAAATTTGGTTTGGTCACTGTGGCTCTCGCCTTCTGCAAAGAAAGATTATATCAATAACATTTCATGCATCTCATGTACTATGAGACCAATATGACTTACTAACTCCTAACAATGTGTAAATAATGTGTATATACACATTGATGTATATTCTTTGCAATAGAACTCTCTATTTTCTGTGATTTCCAGTCAGCTATAGGATAGTACAGTACCAACATATCTCCAATGAATTTTATTTCTTCCTAAAATATCTCTAACTTCTTCATGAGGAAATACAGTTCACCAGAGTATATCTATTGTAAAGATGTTTTTTTTTCCTGTGGGATATAGTTGGATCAGACTGTATTGCTCTACCTAAAAAAGCTCAGTGTCACCTCCTCTTGAATTTCCCTCTTTGATCCAAAAGAATGAGAACAGTCAGATGAAAAAAAAAAAGAAGAAGAAAAAATGGAAGAACTCTGTACAAGCCATTCTTTTTCAATTGTATACACTAATTGTATACACTTTCTCTCAGTAATCCATTCACTTTATTGTTCACTTCAATATAATTAACAAACACTCCAGGAGGCAAGAATATACCARTAAAATTTATCATCTTGCCAAAAAACACACACAACTCTGTAGTATGAGAATTAGTGTTACTAATACATTTAAGAGATGCTAAAAAGAAGAATTCTGAAAATAATTTAGTGTGAAAATGCAAAAAATATAAATAAATAAAAATAAAATGCTATCTCTTCTCTTCTCTTTTTTTTTTGGGGGGGGGTAGTGGGTATTTTAGTTATTTACCCATTTTTTCTTTTCTGTAAAAAATATATGTTGACTTATAGTAATTCTTTGATTAAAGTGTTCCATTTCATTTCTGCCTTTTGCACATTAGGTGTATTTTCTTTCTGTTACAGGCATTGGAATGTAAGAAATGAGAACTCCATAGTTTCCTCCATAAAGCTCTCCAATATCGAATGGATCCGGTTGAAACAGTGGACCTCTGTGCTGACTCAGAGGTCAGATTTGAAAAGGACAGATAGCTTTTCTAGCAAAACAGAATAGAATTCCAAATAAAGCTTTTCTCAACACAAAAATTTCTTGCTGTTTCACTATTATTCAGAATCAATCTGCAGATGAAGTCTTAAAGCAAATTTAAAACTTAACTAGTCAAAACATATATATTTTAATAAAAAGATATGTCCAAAAAAACGCCTAYCAACTGAATCTACCACTATCCAAAACTGTCTGGTCAGAGCTCATTAATTCTATTTTGGGGGAGAGGGGAGGAAGAAGTATAGCAGCAATATATGTCTATTTATATATATATTCTTATTTGGCTGAAGTAGTAAATAATGTTCTTACACTTGAAATAACTCACAATGACAAAGACGTAGGGCAAGATTCTCCTCACATATCTGCATGTGTCAATCAGAAATAGTTCAATTTAAAATAAATGAAGTTATACATAAGCAAACTCACAGTAATTGTAAGGAGCTAACATTTCCAGGGTTATGACGGTAGAAAGATGTTATGTGAAAATGACACAATTAATTTTCTCCTCTTCTCCCAGGTGTAGCTTAGGGGAAGGTGGTGACAGCTTAGAGGTAGGAAAAAAATGTGACAACGGACAAATCTGAGCAGGAGAAATGGTTGAAAGACAATAAATTGACAGTCGTGCTGTCAGCAAGAAACTGTTTGTGCCTATAAAAAGGTAAAGTCAGTAGCGGCATAGGCATTTGAATGCCATGTAGGGCAGAAGGGGTTAAAACACCTTGTTTGGATAGCTTAATTAAGAGAGAAGTGTTTTTCTCAGGATTTTTGTGGCAGAAACCCACAAAGATGAAAGGAATAGCTGACTGAATCCACCCTCTTGTTTGAGCAGACAACCGAAGCACTCAAACAAGTATGGCTGTCCTTAGCAGTAAACAGGGCATTCTAAAATACTTTTAAAAATAAAGTTTGAAAATAGATCTACCTAATATCCTGGGGGCATGGAGTCACGATTCCTTTAAGCTCAGCACTGAGCAAGTTGACYGTCGTCCCTTGATATCCATGTGAGAGGAGAGTGTTAGGCGGGAGGCACACCAGCAGCCCAGCACAGAATGGCTCATGTGAAAGCTGGGGTGGCCTTGGCCACTTCTGSTGTTCCGCCACTGCCCTGGCCAAAGCTGCATTTATTGCATCATTAGGTACCAATAGAATCATGAAAAACTAGCTGTGATGAGATTTGTGGTCTTCCAGTTCCATATCTGCCCTCTTTAGCACAAGCATGGGACCTTAAAGAGAGATGAGCTCGTATGAGCTCAATATGAGATGATGATCAGTATGTTGCTCTATATTGTCCACCACTCAGGTCTGTCTGGGAATAGACTTGACTTTGCCTCTCATTTTGTATTTTAAATATAGAACTTTGGTTATTTCAAAAAGGACAAGTGCACATCCCAGCTAAAGCTGCAGTATGTGGGTACAGGTCTGAGGAACAGATACTTTGTGAAGCGCCTGCTAAAGGTAACAAAACATCAATGAAACAACAAAGAATTGGATTCACCATGGAAACACTTTAAAATTAAAGCTAGGTTTGATCTCACACTTGTTTGATTTAACTTTTTTTTTTTTTATATATACCAATGTAGATAGATCTCTGTAGATGTTTATGAATTTTGAGTGGGAAAACAAGAATCAAGACCTCACATGGTAAAAACATATTCCAGTGGATATTCCACAGTGAATTTCCATATAATCTAAGTGGGAGCTGAAGTAGCTGAGTGTAAAGTACAACCTTTTATCCTGTTCTGGGAAAGCACAAGGGGATGGCTCTATAAAAGGTCAATTAATTAMAGTGTGATGGCATATAAGATGGACAAGATTTTATTTCTAAAGTGGCTTATCTTATGCCCTTTGAATAATCCTGATAAAATCTGTAAGGATACAGAGAATGCACACATTTATAAAAGTGTGAGCTTTTGAAAGAGAATTTTTTTGATTCTTTTAAAAATAATTGTCTCAGTGACCAAAATAAACTTTGGCCCATTAAGCTTTTCCTTTTTCCTGATTAGTTAAAAAATGAAAACTGATGAAAGAAGTTTTTTTCATCTTTCCAGACAGATATGTGCATGGAAATAAATTAAAAGTTGAAACTTCTTCTGTAAAATGATTATTTTATTAAAGATTTCATGTGTATTCAAATTATTACTTCCATTATAATTAATTTGAAAAGTTTTTTTGTTTGCTGAAATCTGTTTTGAGAGAGTATTTCATTTTTGCCTAATGAAAGTTAAATGATCATATTTAGTCTTACTACCACACCATGCCAATAATTGTGTCACCCAGTGTAGTAAAACAGATTTAAAATAGCTACCTAAATTAGATTTATGTGATACAGTTTGTGATTTTCTGCTATGTAGAATACAGACAGGTATAATATAATACAGACAGGTATAATATATACAGACAGGTATAGGTTTAATATAACCTATTAAAACTAAAAGTTACAGCTGAAATGCATGAGTCAGTGCTCCTCCTTTGTAAAGGAAACCATCCCTGACACCTCCACTTCCCAGGAGAAAAGAGACTAATCAAGAACAAAAAAAGCCCTAAGCTATCTGGCTTGATCTCTCCCTTTTCCAACAGGAGCTTCATTGACCTACTTGCCCTGCCATTGCTTAAATGGTACTATGAGAAATGATTTTCTTAAACCTCCTATCACTCTGCCAGTGAACTTGTATGCTGTACATGCTGAACTTACATGCTGTAAGTGAACTTGTAGTTAATTCAGAAAGAAAGAAGGTCGTGGATAAAGAATAAGCAATCAGAACAATTTATTTAAGAACTGAAATTTATAAATAAATAAATATATAAAWTTTTTATTGTATATGTATGTATTTTAAGTATATATGATTTAATGCTTATCTACATCAAGTGTATATGTGGTATTCATGAGCTCATGACTGAACTGCCAAGTTCTGTCACGGTCAAGTCTGATGGATACAGTGTAAAATGGCTACCAAAACACAAACAGGACTATAGTATAAATCAAAACCTGATAAAGTTTTATTTCTTATGATTCTTGAGATAACAAATACTAGCATAATGTCTAGAAAGCACCTTGAGAGATGATTTTCTCAATAATCCAATAAAAAATTGTTGAGCTCTAACATGAGATCMTTACATTCTTAAAAACATCTCACGGAGAAGAAATAGTTAATATGAAAGTACAATCAGTATCAGATATATTACATATTCTGTAGAGAGAGGCCACTGTTTTTATTACAAAATGCTTCTCATTTCAAGAAAACACTCTGGAACTAGATAATAGGAAAACCACTTGACAGAAAAAGGTTAATTACCTGTAAAAGGGCTCTTCTAAGATGAAGGAAAATGTAGACCATCTTCATATTAAAGGGAATTTTATTTCTTCAGGGGAATTTCATTAAGAAAATCTGCCATATGCTGACAGCAACAGAAATGGGACAAAATTCAGTATAAAATCAAGGAAGTATTGACAATTAAGAATTGTCAAACTGGAGTGATCAACAAGATCTGTATGCTTTTTGAATAACAGAACAATAAATGCACTTCTTATTCAAGAAAAATAAATAAAAATATTGTCTTGCATTTTGTTTCACTGATCCAGTGTAACTAGTGTAACCAGTGTTACCAGTGTAACTGGATTGATAAGCTATAATTTACTTATATGGCCTTATGTAGCAAAGATTGAGGAATTTATGAAATATTCACTTACATCTTTTGGCTTACGAAACAACTGTACAAGATCTCCGCTGTAAACGTTGCAAATCAGTTCTGTACATACMAAAAATGTGAGATTAGATGATATAAGCAAGCACTTCAGGATGGAGAATCAATACTCAGCTATTAAATGCCAGTAAAGCTTTAGTAGGAATCAGAGATGAGATTACTCACCTAACTTGCTGTGTAATCACAGCTGCAATGGACAGAGGGGCCAATTGTTTATCATTAGTGACTGAAATCTTCCAAGCACCAAGGTAATCCACAGTTTTGTTCATCTAATGCTTTGTTATAGTTCGGCTGGAATAAATCTTCGCTTGCTGATTACGTAGGGATTTTGATTAGAAGCAGCCTGTCAAGTTTTTACTTTCACAAAATGTGGAACCACAAATATGAATTCAAGGACTTCTGAAGAAAGTGCAAAATAGGAGAAAACTTCACATATTTTTTACATAGGTCCCTTAACAACCTGGAGAAGAGAAAATTTGCTCCAAAGGCTCACTATTATAAGTGTTGACTCAATGTTTTTGGAAATATTGGGCAACTTACTAAATATAAGTTGGTTATTGCTGACATTAATCATCATAAAGCAAGGGTAAAACAGGTGGAAATACACCACTGTCAGGGATCTATTTCCCAGATGCATCAGAGTAGTACTTGAAATTACATACCGTATACCATTTATAGAAGTAAAAGTTCATGGCCTACACCCTAACAATTGCAAAATCAGCACTTTTTAACAGATAAATGCTGATTAGTCCATATGACTGTCCAGTGACTGGTGAGAATAACTCTCAATTGCAAGGACATTTCTAATTGCTTTAAATGCTGTAGAGCTGATGTTATCTGTAATGCAGGCTTGGTATCTGCAAAGGCCAGGTTCTATCCTAATTCTCCTATAGCTGCATACAGGCCAGTGGTTCATGTTGATTTAAGCAAGTTTTTAGGAGCTATCTGCAGGAAGTAGCTTRTAGTTGTGTATTCACTCAACTATAGTGCCTAGTGCATTGTGCTAGCCAAAAGAATGAAGGCCAATACACCCACAAGCAAGAAAAGCTTCATCTATCTCTGATWAATAATAACTAATAATACCTCTATTAGCAACAGCTACTTATACTTTTAATACTTTAATATACACTAATTAAAACCTCTTATATTATTAGATATTAGCAATTTAATATTTCCAGTTGAGCCACATRTATAATGGAAGCTAAGCCTGGAAATTGCATTGTAATAGTCTTGGTAGTTGTTWCAAAAGATAAAATAATCATTTGCTGAAATAAAAAGAATCAACTTATTACTTGTTTACTAATGCTGTCTTAAGCATTCCTTACTTTGTAAATAYGAAATAAGGCAGGAATTGGTTACATTCTTTGTAGAAAATCACAGTGGTCCTGCTTATGTGTGATGTGAAATCACCCTTACAATGTGGAAGCTAAACCTGAGACCATGTGCTGTGCTGGTGACATTATGCTGTTTCTAAGGTACTAAATCTTTAAAATGTTTTAGCTCTCCTGAACAGCTAACTTTCAGCTTTTCAAAATACTATTGCACCTGTCAAGATAAAAGAAATAAAAGCACATGGTTTTTCCTTCAGTATTACTACACTTCATTTGTTTTTGCCATACAGCAAGGCTTACACTTGATGTTAATTATTTATCTTACTAGGGAGGCTCTAAGACTTTTGAGACATTGTCCAGCTTAGCAGCTTTTGTCTTAACAATGGTATCCTTTCAGCCATTTWAATTATTTGTTAAATAGCTTATATATCTCTCCTTTGTGGTTTCCTTGACAGAAGTGAGYAATACTGACATATAGCAGCTTATCATTCCCACCTCTGCAGGTGGGAATTTTGTTTCTTTTGTCTTTCAGTAGGTGAATCATTTGCTATAAAGGCATGGAAATGTAGCCCAGATGGCTAAGAGGTTTTAAGACAAGTTATGTAACATTTTTTTTCTGATTGTTCTGCAATTGCCACATAAACATGTTCCTGTTGCAGCAGCTGCAACACAGCACTTTTGCTGGTGTCTCACACGCCACCTGGGACAGCCTTCTGTCAGTATGAAGCTGAGACATCTAGACCAAGTGTAAATCCCAGATTTTACACTTGACTAAAACAAAAAAAAAAGACAAAAAAAGCCAACAACCCAACATGCCTGCTGTTCTGGCTCTTGGGTGGACCTATGAACTGCAGAAAGCACCGTATCGAGCAGTGGGTACCTACACAGGTCTGAGGCAGGTTGAGCATGAGATCTACTCACCGTCGAGGCCACTCCTCAGAGGAGAGGGTTGACTCACAGTTTTGCATCCCAGCTGCATGTCTGGCCTTGTCWCCAACCACTTAGAATCTGTGCAGCATGTGACTCTTGGGACACTGGCTGATTTGTACAATGTGTGGATCATGATATGGTGTTTTGTATGAATACTGAAGACAAAATAAATATAGAAAAAAATATGATGAGTTTTCTGCGTTCCAGGTTTATCTAAACCAATGTAAATAATATCCACAGTGTAGATCAGAGACTAGCTTTAAGAGCTGCTCTCTCCAAGTGCTCAGATACTGCTTTTGGTTGAATATCTGCAATAGTCATCAGGTACTCAGCTGTCTAGAAATGGAGTGAAACACACATGAGGCAATATGCCTGGATTCTGTTTGAAGATGGGTAGAAGGAACATTGTATGAGTATACAGAATACAGTACCTGATTGTTTCAGCTTTTGCCTTAGTGAAAAAATGAGTCAAATAATGACATTATTTTATCAGATATTATTTGTCCAAGTACTTTTACCTTTTTATTTGCAGATAAAGTGATTTTTCCGTGTCAAAATATCAATCTTAAAATGATTACACAACATAAATATTTGATAAAATAAGATCAGGATTTACTGTGCTAGATGATGTACATTCATAAAGCTAGAGTGATAGTTGTCCTACAAAACTTACTATTTCAAGCTAAAATTGTGCAAACGACATCACTTTAGTAAAACTATGCTCAAGATTTCAAAAGTGATTAACTTTAGAACAGAAACAAGGCAGCTTATAAGCAGCTGTTTGGGCTGCTTAGCACACAATAAACCACTGGCTGATCCTGTGTGCTCAGGCACAWAAGAACAGGATTCTGCTGCCAGTGTCACCATGTTCAAGCATTTGTTGAAAGCAAATTTGATCCTGATGACAATTCAAGATGTCATTTTGAAGACAATGTAGATTTAAGCCACGGAGTCCTACTGAAGTCRCTCTTGGACACAACAGAATTACTGCACATCAGGTCAGGAGTTCGTAACTACTGGAATCCCTGGAGGAATAATACAAGGACATAATAGGTCCACCATGAGCAAACAGTTATGGCCAAAAGCAGCCAACTTCCTCTACAGAGCTGGAACCTGTGGGAGCTGAAAAAACTCAGTGATAACAAATTGTTTCTGTCTTGGTAAGTAACTGATGTCAGTTTAAAATTATTCCATTCAATAAAAAAAACAGAAATTATTATCAAAATACATCTGCCTTCATCATTGCAAACTCATAAAACTGACAGATTGCTCTTCAACACCTGCATTTGATTGAAAAACATTGTTCCTTGAATTTTAATTGTAATTTTATTTTAGACTTAARTGTATACTGATCATGTAATTCACTCATATTTACCTGATTGTTACTTTTGATGAAGCCCTACAGTTAAATTAACTATAGCTAATTTCAGTGTATAATCTAATATTAAAATAGAACAAGTGGGAGAAGAAAAGGGAAGGAGAATTCCATGAATATTCATGTAAATACAATTTAGGCTGTCAAATCCAAGGCCTTTCTTATTGTTAAAAGTTCAGTCATATAATGCTTCTAATACACTGTTCTTCTGTGTAAGAAGTGAGATCTGGCACCCTATTTCTTATAGAAAGTTGTTATCAAATCTTTTAAAACCATTTTGAGAGTGGAAATGATATAATAAACTTACAAAACATAAGCCATTAACCTTGCTCAYTCACATAGCACCCAGTTAAAGAGCTCCATCTTGGCTTACGAGTCAGTTTGTCTTGCAGTTTTCTGTAGTACTTAGCATTGTGCATTATGATCCATTTCAGTATCTTGGAACTTTATAAGCCATTTATCCATCTTTATATGTAGCATAGATTCATATTTATGTCATGTTTGTACAGTCTTCACTGTATTTGTGCTGAATCTTCACATCTCACTGAACTCTATTATCAGCATTTGGTCAAATGAGATTGCAGCTGGGAYATATTTCCACCTACACTCCTAACACACACCTTCCATAAGCTGCTTGCATTATCTTTCTCTACAGATAATGAAGGTAAATAGTGGTGACTGATACACCTAAGACAAGATAACTTGCTTCCAAAGGACATTCCTTGGCTGTAGGCCAATAGCCAATTAGGCTATTATAGGCCATTAGCCAATCTTGTTATATTTGAAATATTTTTTTTGTTTAGCCACTGATACATGACTTTTTTTATTTTAAAATTGTACATCTTAAACTTTTTTTTTTTTTTAATCTAATGTGCTTTCTGTGAGTAACACGTTGATTTAATGCATTTTAGGAGAAGACTAGTGATTTATTCTCAGGACTTTAGAAGGAAAAGGTATCCAGTACCCATATTCTGATTGAAGTGTRTACTGCTTTCATCTAAAATCCTGAGTCATCTAAAATCTAAATTCCTGAATAGGATCACAGAATGGTTGAGATTGGCAGGGACTTTTAAGATCAGCTGGTCCAACTACTCTGCTCAAGCAGGGCCAGTTGCAGTAGGTTGGCCAGGACCATGTACAGATTGGTTTTGAGTAACTCCACAGCATCCTGGGAAACTTCTTCCAGTCTAATGCATTTAAAATAATAATTAAGGAGACATAGTATTATTTTTGTGTATACATAATTATATTTGAATATATTTTAAATGCCTTATTAACAAAAAYGTGATGAATGGATAAAAGCATGAAGGTATAGTAGTTTTACAGATTTGCAAGATGTACCTGCATAATTTACTCTAAACAAGTAGTGAAAAGAGTAGAAACAAATTTTCAGGGGTCTCCAGAAACTTAGTGTACCTGATGGAAGAACTAGAAAGGAAAGACAGACGGAATTTTAGTAGACATCATTGCCACAGTTGATAACACAAAGGAAATTGAATAGGACATAATCAAAGTGGAGCGGTTGTGAATGCTGCATTACAATATAATTATTAAACAGTCTCATATTTCCCTAGACACTTGCTTTAATACTAGCCAGAAGCAGGGCATTCAGTAATGCAAAATGAATTATTTTAAATCATGTTTATTCATGCTATTTTAGCTGTCTGATAGAAAACACGATAGCATTCTCTGAATTTCTTTTTTATTCATCAGTGAAATGAATGTTGAACTGAACTCCCTTCAATACCAGCAGCACTTGTGTGATATGTGACAATTATTACTGTATCAATGTTTTATGAAACTCATGGTAATTGAAAAGAATTTTGTCTTCTTAGGCATAAAATGAAGGTGACCAAGGGAGGGGGGAAAGTCAACTACTTTTCCTCAGCTTCTGGAATGGATTATGGCTAGTGATGTTATAACAAAAAAAAGAGATGATGTTAATATCAAAGCTGACTATTACTAGCAGAAGTTCAAACGTATTAGCATTCATCTGTGTTCTGTCAGCTTGGCTTTTCTTTATCTACAGTTTTGTGAATGATGCTCTCAGTAGATTAAGGTGTAATAAATATTTATATCCAAATGCAGTACAGGTGGTAGTGTGAATAAGTGCACCTTGCAGAGTTGTAAACTGAACATATGCTCACGGTTTAGAAAGGAACTTAAAAAAAGTGCCCAAGTGCTTTCAAGAATGGGACTAGAGTCCTACCTTTTTAATTAATGAAATGAGGGTGACAAATTTTCTATATTTAGTTTCTTATGAAAACATCTAAGTGATTCAGAAACCTGAATCCCACTTAGAGATTTTGACCTTTCCAAATATGCTTCTTTTTTTTTTTTTTTTTTTTTTTGAAGTGGGAGAAAGCAATTAGACTTGTGAGATACCTGAAAATGCTGTACTCTTTATGCTCAGCTACAGTCAACACAGAGTGCTGTGTATGAGCTCTGTAACTTGTCATGTAAGTGAGTGATTCATAAAACTAAAAACCCAAAAATTTAGACTGAGAAGAACTTCCTTTTGCTCTGACCCAGTTCACTTGAGAAATTGWTTGATTTTGCTGTGTTACAAGACGTCTTCCATTTGCATTTTGAGTTTCACTTTATCTCCCTTCTCTCTTCACCGGAGGGTGAAGTYGGTGCAYGGTGCGGTGGATCGAGGGCTGGCTGGATGGCAGAGCTCAGAGGGTGGTGATAAATGGGGCCRAGTCCAGTTGGAGGCCTGTGGCCAGTGGTGTCCCCCAGGGGTCAGTGCTGGGCCCGGTGCTGTTCAACTTGTTCATCAATGACCTGGATGAGGGCACGGAATGCACCCTTAGCAAGTTTGCAGATGACACCAAGCTGGGTGGAGTGGCTGACACTCCGGAGGGCTGTGCTGCCATCCAGAGGGACCTGGACAGGCTGGAGAATTGGGCAGAGAGGAACCTCATGAGGTTCAACAAGGACAAGTGTAGGGTCCTGCACCTGGGGAGGAATAACCCCAGGCATCATTACAGATTAGGGGTCGACCTGCTAGAAAGCAGCTCCACGGAGAGGGACCTGGGAGTCTTGGTTGACACCAAGTTAGCCATGAGTCAGCAGTGTGCCCTCGTGGCCAAGAAGGCCAATGGGATCCTGGCCTGCATCAGGAGGAGTGTTGCCAGCAGGTCAAGGGAGGTGATTCTGCCCCTCTMCTCAGCTCTGGTGAGGCCGCACCTGGAGTATTGTGTGCAGTTCTGGGCWCCCCAGTATAAGAAGGACGTGGAGCTTCTCAAGAGGGTCCAGAGAAGAGCAACTCGGATGATTAAGGGAATGGAACATCTCTCGTACGAAGAGAGGCTGAGTGAGCTGGGCCTGTTTTCTCTGGAGAAGAGAAGGCTCAGAGGGGTTATGATTAATATGTATAAGTTCAGGAAGGGAGAATGCAGGGAGGAAGGGGACAAGCTGTTTTCACTGGTGGCCAGCGACAGGACGAGGGGTAATGGCCATAAGCTGGAGCACAGGAAGTTCCATCTCCAGGTGARGAGGAACTTCTTTACTGTTAGGGTGACAGAGCAGTGGAACAGGCTRCCCASGGGGGTTGTGGAGWCTCCTTCTCTGGAGGTCTTCAAAACCCGCCTGGATGCCACCCTGTGTCACATGCTGTAGGTGTGCCTGCTTGAGCAGGAAGGTTGGACTAGATGATCTGTAGAGGTCCCTTCTAACCTTAAATATTCTGTGATTCTATGAAGTCACCTAGAGAGATTCTCCATTTTGCCTGGCTCAGATCCCTTCTCTCTTAAGCTCTATTCCGTCTGCATTAATTCACTCTTCCMATCTGCCACAGCCATTTTACTCCTCTTGTCCTTCACAGGAGAGATTAAAACTCTGCTGTTTATCTCTTCCTTTTATGCAGATCTCTGTTGCTTTAGCACTCCAGTACAAGGTGCACCTCTTCATTGCCTAATGTGCTCTCCAGATGTAGAGAGGCATTTTCTTCTCTTCTGTAATGTCCCATGAGCAGACATTACAGACTCTAAGAACAAAGTTTATCCAGGTGCCTGGCCTACCGTTGTCTTAAGAAAAGAAAAGAAAAAAATGTGTGTATTAGCATGTTAACTGCAGACGATACTTTTAAAAAGCTATTATCATCACAAGCTTTTTCAGTGGGGCTAAATTCAGCACTTAAACTGTGAGATTTACTTTTTTACGATCAGCTATGTTTTTAGTGTTTACTAAATTAACAGTGACTTCAGCAATGCACTGATTTACATACTAGCGCTCAAGAAGATAATCCTCTTATCCTGTGGGAAGGTAGTATATGATAAGAAATAACCATGGTAATTTTTCCATCTGCTCCTCTTTTGTTGCTTACCAGACATTCCTGAAAAATGAGGTAATATACTGCCTTTGACTTTATCTGGTTTACACTGGTTACTACAACATCTACAACTCTTTGCTCAAGGTTAGCTTTGAGGTCAGTCTAACTCAGATTTATTTTTTATTACTATTTTATTACTGTGGAAGAATTACTTGAAAAAGGGGAACTTAGAGAAAAACTAGGGCTTAACATAAGTTATGGCATTAGAGAAGCTTGCTAGGGGTTGCCATGTCGATGATAGTTAGTAGGCAGGGACTCTGCTCGCCCAYGGTTCCCTACGCAGCACAATCTGCCCTCTGTGCAGCTGCAGAGAGGAGTAACAGAGGGTCGAGCAAAGACACTGCAGCCAAACTCTGTTGCATTCCCTGCRCTGTGCCGCTGATAAGCTGTACTGTAGCTGTCCAATGGGAGATATACGATAACAAGTCCGGGGCTGAGCCAGCAAGGGTGACAAATCACTCCTTTCAAATGAACTGTGCTTGAACTTTACTGATTATAACACATCCCCATCCCAAAAGTTACCTGCCCCCAAGGTATGACCACTCCTCACTGAGCGTGGGCTCTAGATTTTTGATTGACTATACCTTTAAATRAAAGCGAGAAACTTTTTCACCAATCAATAACAAGTATGATTACAGTCACCCAAACTTCACTGAATATAAAGTATAAAAGGTGATCTAAGGAGGAAAGAAGGAAAGGTTCCATCATAAGTTTTGGGTCAATTGACAGTTTCCTCCCCTTGGGTTGGGATGCTGTCTGAGGAGACTCAGAAGTTAGAGGAAGGATTCCATTGCAACTTCTGGGACTGGTCAACCAGCTGAACTCCTTTTCCTTCCTTCAGGTCAGGACACCACCTGAGGAGACTCCTCAAGGTTGAGTGCCCTCTCCCATCTTCTGGGGTTAGTGATGATTGCACAGTTATACATAAGAACTAGCTAGAAATCCCACGCTGTAGTAGAGAATGTAGTAGAGAATCATGCTATTCGTGAACTCGACTACTTGTTTGGAAGGCAATCAGACCTACAGCGAACAAACTCTTCGTGAATTYGATACTGCCAGAGTCGGGCCTATAGTTGAGGAAATTGTTTGTGAACTTGATTCGCTCCTAGGAAGGCAGTATGACTTGTAGTTGGCAGACTGTTCATGACTCCGATACTGCTAGAGTCGGGTGCATAGCTAGCACAGTATTTGATATCTCCTTCCCACTCCCCCACCCACAACTTTCAAACTGCAGCAATTACATCTCTCATGTCCACTTTCTAACACTATTCAGCCTCAGTCATAATAAAATATTCTCTATATGACAGATATAGCTCCTCTATATAACTTCTCTATGTAACTCTTTCCTGAAAGGAAAAAAGTTCATCCTCCAGTCATATCACTTAGCATTTCTTGTTCTGATTCAACCTCAGTCTCACTAGAGTCAAGACAGTCAAAACKAGAGTCAAGCTTTTATATAGATTTACTTTTCCTTTTTTTTCCTCTCTGCTTGAAAACACATTTCATTTACTATCCACTTACCCAATTAGCATGCCCTTAATAATGTATTTCATATCATGGCCTATATCACATCTGATTTGCAGTGTTATTTGTTCATGTTAGATTTCATGGTTCCCTCCAGTTTGGGGGTCAAAAAAGGACCTATTGATAAGACAGGTAATAGTGGCAGATTTTCKGAGCCAGAGATCTGTTTAGGGATTGAATATGGTGATATTGGAATTAAAGTTATGGGGCTTTATCTAGAATATCCAAAATATTATAACAGAACAACTTTCTCAAAATGGAGAACCACTTGTCATGAGAAAACTCAGACAGTGGAATAGATATGAAAAAGTTATAAGACTGAGGAAAACAGAGTGAAATAGCTGTAATTAAACCCAAGATATTTGAGACGTAATATTTCCCTTGCCAAAAAAAAAAAAAAAAAAAAACTGTGAAACACAGATGTTTATATCTTATCATTTTTACTGGCTTGTTTGTCCAAAGGATGATGACTATTTATGTCAATTACTTTAGGAGCTCAAGAGACAGAATTTGCTGTCATAAATCAACATCTTTCAAACTAGTTGATGAACTCTGTGAATACTAATCTCACATGATGAATGTTCTGTGTTTGTAAATTGTTTATGGAAAACCTCAGGAACTGCATAAAAAATATACATTTTTACAGAGTTTAATGTTTAAGTAACATAGAAAAACAAATATACACTCAGGGCAATCAGATCATGCTGGAAATCAAAGAATATTTTGTTCTTTAGTGTTTGTGAAATGCATATAAATGTGGGAAGAAGATCTACAGAGACTTTTAAGATTTCAGTTGAGGATGTCCTGCTGAATGCTGACTCTAACRCTTATGTCTCATGCATTCAGAGCCTTTGAATAGGTTTTAACTCTAAATTGATTAAGAAGGATATATTGGTAGTAATCTATTTTACTGTTCTTATAAACACTGTGTATAAAAGGAAGTCTATCTGCCTAATTCTTTCCAGTCTATATGTRCAGCATCACATTAATTACAGGTTTACACAGTTTTTCATGATCTCTAGACTATTCTCCTTCAAGAAAAAAAWAGAATAGAATATAGAAAAAATAGAAAAAAAATCCTTTCCTTCTCATCTACTGTGGACAGCATTTCCTCACACTTAGCTTTAGCCTTTTAAAATATGCACCCCAGAGTGTTGCGGGAACTGGCAGATGTCCTAGCCGAGCCGCTC
>NW_020455619.1:426599-430982 GCF_003342845.1 Nothoprocta perdicaria
GGAAGTTTCACAGGAACTTAAGGAAGTATTTCTTCACTGTGAGGGTGACAAAGCACTGGAACAGGCTGCCCAGAGAGGTTGTGGAGTCTCCTTCTTTGGAGATCTTTAAAACCCGCTTGGATGCAGCTCTGTGGCACGTGCTCTAGGTGACCCTGCGTGAGCAGGGGGGTTGGACTCGATGACCTCTGAGGTCTCTTCCAACCTTCGGCATTCTGTGATTCTATGAAAAGTTAGTTTTCTTGTCTAAGTCATCTTAGACAAGATGACTTGTCTGAGAAGTCATCCATTCTGTCCATTCTGTGATGAATGGACAGAGATAGTTACTGACAGARGTTAGATAACCCAGAGCTGAGATAAGAAGAGTCACTAAGCTGTCTGCAAGCTCTACTGCCTGCAAACCTTAGCATCGTGCAGAAACCTACGTTTAAGGTAGTTCATGATAGGTAAGACTATTTGTCTTCTGGGGTAAAATGAGCAGATCTAGAGAGTTTTGCACTTGTCTTTATTCAAACTTAGAATTATAGAATGCTTAAGGTTGGAAGGGACCTCCAGAGGTCATCTAGTCCAACTCCTCGCCTCCAGCATGGACACCTAGAACACGTGGCACAAGGTTGCATCCAAGCAGGTTTTAAAGATMTCCAGAGAAGGAGACTCCACAACCTCTCTGGGTAGCCTGTTCCAGGGCTCTGGCACCCTCACTGTTAAGAATTTTTTTCCCTAAGTTCCTGTGGAACTTTTGGTGCTTCAGTTTGTAGCCATTTCCTCTAGTGGCCATCACTGAAAAGAGGCCAACCCCATCCTCCTCACTCGGTCCCTTGAGGTACTTATAGACATTGGTCAGGTCTTTAGCCTTTAGCCTTTAGCCTTCTTCAGGCTGAACAGGCCCAGTTCTCCCAGCCTTTGCTCATAGGGCAGATATTCCAGGCCCCTGATCATCCTCGCAGCCCTGCACTGGACTAAACTTGTTAAGATGAGCCCAACTATCCAAGCAACTTGGGACTCTCCGTTAAATGTTCTACTCTTACAACTTTTTTATCTGCCAAAACACATAATCTCCAAAAGTAATTGCCAATGTTTTTCTATTTAATGCCAAAATATCAGTCACAATGCTAAACAGTGTAACTTTAACAGCACCTCTGGAACTACAGCCATTCAGTGAAGCTGACAGGTATTTTTAAAAGCATTTGTCAGCTATATGTTTAATTTGTGTACTATTGATATTGTTTCAGGATATATTTTATGTGTTAGTTAACCACTAAAAGAAAGTTATGTATGTGTGTATTAYATTTAAGCAGTTGCCTTGAAAGCAATTTGCAATAACATCCAAGATTGAAACAAGGTTTGGAGAGGCCCTGTCTCCCATCAAACTTATTCTGCTTTATTTATCAACTTATAATTGCTAAATGTATGCTTAATATATATCAATCTATAAATGAATCAGTTTCATTAAATAAATCTTTATAATCTTTTCTTCTTCTTCTAACTAAACCGATCATATGTTCATGGACCTCTTTTTGCTGAAATCTTAAACTATTTTTTCAATATAGGTATAAAATAAGTTTTTTAGCCTTCTGGAGTTTCCTATCTGTTCCAAATTTTAGTAAATAACATCAATGGTCCTCATTTTTAAAGCAAATTCTTAGAATCTTAGGAATAAAATTGATATAATCTAATTTCATGCACCTAGAAGGACTTTATCTCATCTCTGTCTGTTGTTTGTTTCTCTATTAGACTCAATAGGAAGAGAAAGGCATTTTCTTGGCCTGATTCTTCACACTTCTCCTAGACACTATGGACTGGAAAGTCTAGTCCAGGGTACCAAGATAAAAGCTGGATGGTAGATTTACAGAGCAGCAATTTCTTTGAAAATCGATGAAACTGATGTCACTGCTGACAATGACAGTGTTTAAAACAAATGATAGGCTTTTAGGTAACCCAAAATATAACAACAGCATCTTGTGTAACACTGATACACTGCAATGTTTTTTTTTTTGGTTGTTGTTGTTTTGCTTAAAGAAAAGTTGTAGTAGGATTACAAAGCTATTTTGAAACAATTTGTGCAAACTGCTGTATTTTAGCACTTTATTTAGGAGGGAGACTGCATCCTATGTACTTAGAGAAAGGGCAAATAAGATGCATGATGAAGCAGTAAATATTGTGTGCAGCATGATCACCTATGGAAGTTTGAACACCACAGATGACAGGCTGATTTTGTTCTTATTTTGTAAGTAAGTCTACCAAAAGTCCACATCAGGCTGTTTATCTCAACGTGAATTACTCTTCTTTTGGGAGTTTCCAAAAGTAGATTTTTGAAATCTTGAAAGTTCATGTCTACTTTTGGAAAAGAATCAGAATATATGTTCCCAGAAAAGTGGTTAATACATCCCAGCTTTTGTCTTACACTGTTTATCCCAGAGATGGCTGTAATGACAGCAAACTGTTCTACATGCATTTTGAACATATTACAATGTGACACTACAAAATAAAAATACAAATTTGTGAAGCCATTGACATGTTCAGAAATTCAAGAGTCTGTTTATAGACTGCTTGGTGAACTTACTCTTTCTGCTCAGTGTAGAGAGATAAAAAAAATAATCCTATTATTCATTTGCTAATCCCAATGCCTGCGTTCAAGGTAGGGGTCACCTTGTTCAACCAGCATCCCTAAAGGGAATAGGTCAGCTAGGAATACAAAACACTAATTCTGCCATACATTTCATTATAGGGATCTCTCTAAGTGGCTGGAGGTGTCCTAGACAGATAAAACCTGGTTTTAAAGGCAAGGTTTCTGACAGTTAATTGCAGAGTCATTATATTATCTGGAATGGACATATAGGAAATAACATTATTCAGCCTGTCTTACTGCTCTCAGAGGAGCAAATTCGCTAGTGACCTCTTTCCATACAAATCTGAAGCATAATCTTTTGCTTAACATTTATTCTTTTTGGAGAAAGAAAATATGTCTGCATACAGAATTTGTTTCTTCTGATGAAAAAATAAATCACTGTACTGTGTCTAGCACATTTTGAAAAAGAGCAGATAACATGAAAATGCCTGACAGACATTTAAGTATCATAGAAATCATAAACATACTTGCCATTGGTTTATCCTGTCCAGAGAACTAAGGTAGGAGGAAGGGAAATTAGCAGAGGATGCAGAGTTTGGGGCAGTCCAGTGGGGGAGAAAATGGGTTGTAGATGGCCACATGTGATTTTAATGTTAGTGTGGAGAAACTCTCTCTGTCAAGAACTGAATGTCCAAAACAGATAGAGAGGAGTTCTAAAACTGTGTTCAAATAAAGGGAGAGTCCACTGGGGACAACYCTGTGGAGTTTCTCAAATTGCTGGAGGATACAACCCCCTTTTTATCCTACTTTCCCAACCAAGGTAGCCCTCTCCTTTTCCCCATGGGTCAAGGTACTTAGGAGTTACAGTCTTCTGGCCCATGTACACCCAAATCTTTGCCTCCCTCCATCTGTTCTCACCTAAGGTTACCTGACTCCTTTGTCCCCYACACTCCAGGCTCCGCTCAGTCTCCCACCTGCATTTGTTCCTTTGTCCTGCTCATCAGCCAAAGAAGAAAAGAAGCAATTTCCTCCTTCACGAAGATACAAATTTACAAACTTGTGCCTGTGTTCTGCTCAATCCCAAACTTGTATGCGTGTGTGTTCTGCATGTTAGTTACGTGACTGGTGTAGTGCATTGCCCTACAGTAACTCCCAGGGTGAGAAAATAAAGTGTGGAAGAGGAGAAGAAAAGGGTAAAAAGGACTCCTGGAAGATGTAAACACATCCCTGACTCACAGTCCCTCCCAGGCTGTCTGGCCCATTGAGCCCTGGACTGTGAGTCTGCCTAGGACACAGACCTTGTGCCCCTTTGTCTGGTCTCCACTGACCAAGGGTGTTTCCAGCTTTTAGTTTCCTACTACCTGCTGGCTGGTCCAGCTTGAAGTTCACCAGTAAATCCCATATCCACAACACTCAGAGAGAGCAGGGTCACGCAGGAAATAATTAGGAACATAATTTAATAAGAAGACAGGACAGAACATAGTGATCAGGCATAGGACTCAGCCAGAAAAATGTAGCATTTATTTTACGTACCTTTTCTCCATTTTTTCCATGATTTTGCTCCCTGATCTTCTCTGATCTATTGCCAACATTTGTTCCTGCCTCTAAGATTAAGACATTCCCTCTATCCCCTTAGACCATTCTATAATAAGTTTTAAACAATTCTACAGGTTCCCTTAAATACCGTTTAATTTTTTTTTCTTTCCCCTGAGACTCGTGATAATCACGTACTGCTTCTTACTAAAGTACTGACTGATTAACATCCAAGTGGATCCTCCAATGTTCATCAATCAGTGACCTGAGATTTCTTTTCTTTT